>NC_082728.1:2239615-2309615 GCF_030144855.1 Hypanus sabinus
TCTTTACCAAATCAGTTCACAGGTTCTGCCACCACCCTGCTCAGTTTACATGCTCCTCCTCTCCACAAGTGTTCCACAATACCTGGCTTAGCAGTACATTCCAGAAGATGTTATCATTTAGAACTTAAACATTCTGACTTGCGTGAAAATACACCAATGGCCCAACACTAAATTAGCAGCATCACAATGCCCGTAGCCAGCCACCTTCACATCTGTACCAGGATCCATGAATCCATCTCTCTAGAAACTGCTCGGAATCAGGTTTATTATCACTGACGTATAAAACATAGAACAAAGTTCAAAGTAAATCTATTTTCAAAGTTTATATGTATATATGTGTGTGTCGGCATATACAAAATGAGATTCAGTTTCTTGTGGTGTTCAACGTAATTACAAAAAATCACAATAGAGTCAATGAAGGACGCACACAAGACTGACAAAAACCAATGTGCAAAAGAAAACAAACTGCAAATACAAAATAAATATCGAGAGCGTGAGATGAAGAGTCTTTGAAATTGAGTTCATGGGTTGTGGGAACAGTTCAGTGATGGGGCGAGTGAACTTCAGTAAAGTTATCTCCTCCATTTCAAGAGCCTGATGATTGAGAGGTAATAACTGTTCCTGAACCTGATGGTGAGAGTCTTGAGGCTCCTGTACCACCTTCGTGATGGCAGCATCGAGAAGAGAGCGTGGCCTGGGTGGTGGGAGTCTTGAGGCTCCTGTACCACCTTTGTGATGGCAGCATCGAGAAGAGAGCGTGGCCTGGGTGGTGAGGGTCTTGAGGCTCCTGTACCACCTTTGTGATGGCAGCATCGAGAAGAGAGCGTGGCCTGGGTGGTGAGGGTCTTGAGGCTCCTGTACCACCTTCGTGATGGCAGCATCGAGAAGAG
Organism: Hypanus sabinus; assembly: GCF_030144855.1. Lineage (NCBI taxonomy): Eukaryota > Metazoa > Chordata > Chondrichthyes > Myliobatiformes > Dasyatidae > Hypanus > Hypanus sabinus. The sequence continues at coordinate 2,240,506 of NC_082728.1, forward strand.
AGCGTGGCCTGGGTGGTGAGGGTCTTGAGGCTCCTGTACCACTGTCGTGATGGCAGCATCGAGAAGAGAGCGTGGCCTGGGTGGTGAGGGTCTTGAGGCTCCTGTACCACCTTCGTGATGGCAGCATCGAGAAGAGAGCGTGGCCTGGGTGGTGAGGGTCTTGAGGCTCCTGTACCACTGTCGTGATGGCAGCATCGAGAACAGAGCGTGGCCTGGGTGGTGAGGGTCTTGAGGCTCCTGTACCACCTTCGTGATGGCAGCATCGAGAAGAGAGCGTGGCCTGGGTGGTGAGGGTCTTGAGGCTCCTGTACCACCTTCGTGATGGCAGCATCGAGAAGAGAGCGTGGCCTGGGTGGTGAGGGTCTTGAGGCTCCTGTACCACCTTCGTGATGGCAGCATCGAGAAGAGAGCGTGGCCTGGGTGGTGAGGGTCTTGAGGCTCCTGTACCACTGTCATGATGGCAGCATCGAGAAGAGAGCGTGGCCTGGGTGGTGGAGTTCCTGATGATGGGTGCTGCTTTCCTGCGACAGCTGTCTGTGTAAATGTGCTCAGTGATGGGGAGGGATTTACCCGTGATGGACTGGGCCATATCCACTATCTTTTGTAGGATTTTCCATTCAAAGGCATTGGTGTTTCTATACCAGGCTCTGATGCAGAGAGTCAAAATACTTTCCACTGCACATCTATAGAAGTTTGTCAAAGTTTTAGATGTCTTGCTGAATCTTTGCAAACTCTCAAGGAAATAGAGACACTACCGTACTTCCTTCGTAATTGCACTTGCGTGCTGCACCTAGGACAGGTCCTCTGAAATAATAACACTGAGGAGTTTATAATTGCCGACTCTTTCTGCTCTGATACCCCAGGACTGGCTCATGGACCTCTGATTTCCTTCGCCTGAAGTCAATAATCAGTTCCTCGGTCTTGCTGACATTGAGTAAGAGGTTGTTGTTGCACCACTCAGTCAGATTTTCAATCTCCTTCCTGTATGCTGATTCATCATCACCTTTGATTTGGCCTCCGACTATGGTGTTGTCAGAAAACTTGAATGTGACATTGGAGCTGTGCTTGGCCACACAATCATAGGTGTAAAGCGAGTAGAGCAGGGGGCTAAGCACACAGCCCTGTGGTGCTCCTGAGCTGATGAAGAGTGTGGAGGAGATGCTTTTGCCAATTCAAACTGACTGGGGTCTACAAATGAGGAAATCAAGAATTCATTTGCACACAGTGGAATTGAGGCCAAGGTCTTGAAGCTTATTGTGTCATTTCTCAGGCAGGTATTGATATGTTTCATCACTGACCTCTCAAATTATTTAATCACTGTAGATGTAAGTGCTACTGGACAACAATCATTGAGGTAGGTTACCACGTTCTTCTTGGGCACTGATATAACTGAAGCCTGCTTGAAGCAGGTGGGTTCCTCAAGAGAGCTGAAGCGAGAGGTTAAAGATCTCAGTGAACACTCCAGCCAGCTGATCATCATAGATCTTTAATACTCAAAAAGTTACCTCATCTAGGCTGGATGCTTTTCGTGGGTTCACCCTGTCTCGTCAGACTCAGACTGAAATCACAGCGTCATCAGGGGCTGTGGGAATTTGTGATTGTTCCTCCAACTTTGAGGGATCTATGGACATGGATTCCAAGATCATTCAGTTGCTCCACACTGCCTAGAACAGGGGTGTCAAACTCATTTTAGGTCACGGGCCGGATTGGGCAAAATGCAGCTTCATGCGGGCCGGATCAGTCGGGCGCGTGCGAACGCAGCTTTCATTGCCTCCGTTTTTTCAGCCTGTTCTCATGTGTCTCAGTCTCTGCTATAACTACAAAGTGTTTCACTTCACAAATTCCATTTCTTACGAAGAAGACTGCTGAGCAAGCATTATTTTTATGATCGGTATTAACTTACAATCATAGGCTTCATATCGCCGGGCCATTAATAATTAAAATAATAGATCTATCTAAAATGATCTCGCGGGCCGGATATAATTGTACGCCGGGCTGGATATGGCCCGCGGGCCTTGAGTTTGACACGTATGGCCCAGAAACCTGCCATTAACCCTGTATTGTGCCTTTAAATTCGACCCTCCAAAGTGAATCTCTTCACACTCTTCCGGGTTGAACTCCATCTGCCACCTCTCAGCCCAGCATGGCATCCTGTTAATGTCCTGTTTTAACCTACAACATCCTTCCACACTGTCCACAACTCCTCCAACCTTCGCGTTACCTGCAAATTTACTAACCCACCCCTCCACTACTTCATCCAAGTTATTTATAAAAATCACAAAGAGCAGGGGTCCCAGAACAGATCCCTGTGAAACACCACTAGTCACTGATCTCCAGCAAGAATTCACTCCCTCTACAACCACGCTCTGCCTAGTGTGAGCAAGTCAGTTCCGAAGTCATGCTGCAAAGTTTTGTTGGATCCCATGACTTTCTGGATGCGTAAGCCTAGCACGGTGAACCGTACTAAGATTCACATACTCCACATCCACTGTTCCACCTTTATCAACGTCAGGCTCCTGAGGCTCACAAAGCCATGCTGACTATCCCTAATCAGACTGAGCTTCTCCAAATGAAATAAATCCTGTCCCTAAGAATTCTCTCCATTTGTTTGCCCACCATTTACAAAAGACTCGCTGGTTTATAATTCCCAGACTTATCCCTATAATGTGATGAAATCTGTTGTTTTGTGGCAATAGTACAGTGCAAAACCTAAAAATTACAATGTTACAAAAATAAGTAGTGCAAAAAACAGAATACGAACGTTGACTGTCTGAAATCTGATGCCAGAGGGGAAGATGCTGTCCATGAATTGTTGAGGGTTAGGGTAGTAATGAGAAGAGGGCATGCCCCTGATGGCGAGGGACTTTAAAAGAACAGTACCGGTCCTTTGGCCCACAATGTTGTGCTGACATTTTCACTACCCTAAAATCAAATCCTCATTCACTCCAAAAAGAGAAGCCCCCCGGCTCACTCAAAGCTATCCTCTCCATCATTAGCAGGTGACATTTTCAGCAGTGTAATTTGCAACACAGGGTCCGCTGTGTCTCTGTATTTGAAGTCGTTGCCAGCAATGGTTCAGTGAGCCTCTGAGTTAGAAGTGGGCTCCAGTCTCGGTCCAGAGGCCAAGAGTCCTGTTTTGGTTTTGAGAGGCTTCTTTCCTGTTAGAAGTGACAACTATAAAATGCAATATTATGTCTCCTCCGAGTTGGATGTAGATGCTCCCTTTTTGTACAAATTTAGTTTTATATATGTCTACTTATAACAAGCATCGTGGGCATGCTGTGTTGACGCCAGAATGTGTGGCAACATTTGTTGGTGGGCTGTCGCCACCGTGTTCCCCCACCTACTGAATCCTCGCTCTGATTGTACCTTGTGCTGTGTTGATTGCAGGACCTGCCTACACTGGGCATGCAGACGGGGTCACCAGCACATCGTGCCTGACTTGCTGGATGCTGGGGCTGACAGTGGAATCCTCACCAGCAGAGGTGAAAGTGCGGCCCAGCTCACATCCAAACCAGAGATCAAAGCAATGTTAGGAGGTAACTGTCCCACGCTCAGTAAGTCTGATTGTCAGCCACCTCTCCTCCCTCCACAATGTATCTATCCCACTCCCCATCTGCCCAACTCCCCCCCCCCCTCCCATCGCTGTTCATTGACCCATTCTCCACTACTCTGTTGGATCCTGGTGTTTTTGTAATCCATAGGTTCGGAAGTCGACAGTGAGGCACAAAACCTGTAGGTTACGGCCGTTTATTGAGTGTTACAAGCACAGAGAAAGAAGAATGGAAAAGAGAGAGGAAGAACCCACAGCCTAATTAGGGAGAGCCAGCATGGCTTTGTGCCCGACAGGTTCTGCCTTACCAACATGATTGAGTTTTTTGACAAGGTGACAAGAGAGTTTCATGAGGGTAGGGCTGTGGATGGTGTCTACGTGGATTTTAGTAAGCTGTTTGACAAAACCCTTAATCGAGAAGCGAATTGGTTGTTTGGATTCAGAACTGGCTTGCGCAAGGAAAGCAGGGTTGCAGTTGAAGGGACTCATTCAAGCTGGAGGTCTGTAATTAGTGGGGTTCCACAGGGATCTGTACTGGGACCACTGCTGTTTGTGATGTATATAAATGACCTGGATGAAAATGTAGATGAGTTGATTAGTAAGTTTGCGGATGATACCAAGATTGGTGGAGTGTAGAAAACTGGCAAAGAATACAGCACGATGTAGATCAGTTGCAGATATGGGCAGAGAAATGGCAGATGGATCTTAACCCAGATAAATGTGAGGTGTTGCACCTTGGAAGGGCAAATGTAGGGTAACAGTACATCGTTAAGGGCAAGATCCTTCACAGTGTTGCTGAGCAGAGAGATCTTGGGATCCGAGTTCATGGCTCCTTGAAAGTGGCTGAACAGGCCGACGAGGTGGTTGAGGAGGATTACGGAATGCTTGCCTTTATTAGTCATGAGGTCAAACGTCAGGAGGTTGTAGATAGACTGATCGTGGTCCACCAATGCTGCAGGCTCGGGGGTTCAGCTCAGGGTTAACAAGCCCGACACTCTGAGTACGACAATATTCCTGAGTTTCTACCCAGGACTTGCATGACTGACATTTAGGACATTTGGGACAGCAATGAAGGTCCTCCATCTCTGTCGGTGTTCGGGATTTCCTTCATCATGTCAGTAGCTTCCTTCGGTTTTCACTACTGTCAGCCATGCAGATCCTGGGTGGAGACTCAGGAATACCGTCGTACCAACAAGGATTCTTCATTGTTGTCTCGGTAACAGTCTTGTTTGACCAGTCAGGGTTGTTATCCCTGAGCTGAACCCCCAAACCTGGAGGACCAGTGGACCACTCTCAGTCTGGCCTCTGCCCTTGACATGGCTGACCCTGCCAAGAGACACATCGTAAAGCCCTGACTCCAGCCAGCACAGCGCTCCAGGTCACTGAGGCACACAGGCCTGCGATTACTGGGAAATTCACTGAACAAGTACTGTATATAGCTGATTATATCACAATACAAGCATGCACAGGAAAGGTTAGACAAGAAGGAAAAGGATGGGGAGCAAGATACAGGAGGTGGGGAGATGAGGGAGCGAAAGTGTGAGCTGGGGTAGGGGGTGTGGTTCTCTCTGCCTATAGGTAGGGTAAATGGAAGCAAGCTTTTCCATTGAGGTGGGTGAGACGTCATAGGTTCAGGGTGAAAGGTGAAATGTTTAAGGGGACTGCGAGGAGGAGCAACTTCACCGAAGGAGAAGGTGTGGAACGAGCTGCTGCTGGAGGTGGTGGATGCAGGTTTGATTTCAACATTTAAGAGAAACGTGGATGGGAAGGATATGGAGGGCTATGGTCCAAGTATGGATCAATGGGACTAGACAGAATAACAGTTCAGCACAGACTAGATGGGCTGAATGGTCTGATTTTACGCTGTTGTACTCTATGACTCTAATTCTACACTCAAATCAACAGTCCACTAATCCTATCCCAAAGCCCCTTCACTGTCTGTCAAACCCTATCCCACTCATCCTCCTGAATCTCCCCTGGCCCAAATTCCCAGGTTTATTGGTCACCTTTTGCTCTGCCTCTAGCCCCCCCCCCCCATCTCACTCTCCCTCCCTCCCTTTCCACTTCCCCCTTGCTCACAAGCCTGGCTGAAGGAGGACAATATGGGAGGATACGTGTGTGTGAAAGGTTCTCACTGCAGTGTTCTCCCCCACAGTCGATGAGGACCCAGGGCCGGCAGTGAACGGACATACGGAGCTTCCAATCGTTCCTAACTACCTGGCTAACCCACCCCTTCCAATCCTGGAGAGCCGGAGGGGCTACAGCTCTAGCCCAGGCACCGGTTCACCGGCTCCCACTGCCCACATGCAGCCAGTCCCCACCGTCACACACCCTGCACCGGTGTTGGTGCCGGCAGTGAGCTCTGCCCAGTCCCAGCCGCTCTTCTGGATGGGAGCCCTGCCTGGAAGTGAGCAAGGTAAGTGGGGCAGGGTGGAGGAGGTGGGGAGGAGAGGTAGGAGGAGGGAGTGAAGGTGCGAGCTGGGGTCAGGGAGCGAGGTTCTCTCTGCTTTCTGGAGACTTGTGTGAGTTGGCTGCTCACATTGGTGTCACAGTGACAGAGCTGTGTATGATGTACTGTGACAGAATCCTCACTCACCTGCCACCATCTCCCCCGTCAGCCGCAGTTCCACTTGCCGGCCTCGAACCCTTCATCGTGAACCGCGGTCACACCCACAACAGATGCCATGTACACCCTGTTACCTCTTCCCCACAGAGCTGGTGCTGAAAGTTCGACTCCACAACCCGGCAGCCGAGCGTAACGACTTCATCGAGGTGGAGCTGGATCGCAGAGAACTGACATACCAAGCACTGCTCAGGGTCACTTGTCAGGAGCTGGGAATTGGCCCGGAAAGAGTGGAGAGGATCCGGAAACTACCCAACACACTGCTGAGGAAGGTACTACACTGAGCAGAATGGTGCGGCAGACACAGAGCTCACACAGAAACAGACCCCGTCCCTCACTGACACAGACACTAACACCACCCCTCACTGACACAGACACTAACACCACCCCTCACTGACACAGACACCGACACCGTCCCTCACTGACACAGACACCGACACCATCTCTCACTGACACAGACACCGACACCGTCTCTCACCGACACCGTCTCTCACTGACACAGACACCGACACCGTCTCTCACTGACACAGACACTGACACCGTCCCTCACTGACACAGACACTGACACCGTCCCTCACTGACACAGACACTGACACCATCCCTCACTCACACAGACACTGACACCATCCCTCACTCACACAGACACCGACACCGTCCCTCACTGACAGAGACACCGACACCGTCCCTCACTGACACAGACACCGACACCATCTCTCACTGACACAGACACCGACACCGTCCCTCACTGACACAGACACCGACACCATCTCTCACTGACACAGACACTGACACCGTCCCTCACTGACACAGACACTGACACCGTCCCTCACTGACACAGACACTGACACCGTCCCTCACTGACAGAGACACCATCCCTCACTGACACAGACACCGACACCATCCCTCACTGACACAGACACCGACACCGTCCCTCACTGACACAGACACCGACACCGTCCCTCACTGACACAGACACTGACACCGTCCCTCACTGGCACAGACACCGACACCGTCTCTCACTGACACAGACACCGACACCGTCTCTCACCGACACAGACACCGACACCGTCTCTCACTGACACAGAAACAGACCCCGTCCCTCACTGACACAGACACTAACACCACCCCTCACTGACACAGACACCATCCCTCACTGACACAGACACCGACACCGTCCCTCACTGACACAGACACCGACACCGTCCCTCACTGACACAGACACCGACACCGTCTCTCACTGACACAGACACCGACACCGTCTCTCACTGACACAGACACCGACACCGTCCCTCACTGACACAGACACAGGCACCATCCGTCACTGACACAGACACCGACACCGTCCCTCACTCACACAGACACCATCCCTCACTCACACAGACACTGTCCCTCACTGACACAGACACCAACCCCGTCCCTCACTGACACTGACACCAACACTGTCCCTCACTGACACTGACACCAACACCGTCCCTCATTGACACAGACACTAACACCATCCCTCACTGACACTGACACCAACACTGTCCCTCACTGACACAGACACCAACCCCGTCCCTCACTGACACAGACACTGACACCATCCGTCACTGACACAGACACCGACACCGTCCCTCACTCACACAGACACCATCCCTCACTCACACAGACACTGTCCCTCACTGACACAGACACCATCCCTCACTCACACAGACCCTGTCCCTCACTCACACAGACCCTGTCCCTCACTGACAGAGACACTGACACTATCCCTCACTCACACAGACACCATCCCTCACTGACACAGACACCGACACCGTCCCTCACTGACACAGACACTGACACCATCCCTCACTCACACAGACACCGACACCATCCCTCACTGACACAGACACCGACACCGTCCCTCACTGACACAGACACTGACACCATCCCTCACTGACACAGACACCGACACCGTCCCTCACTGACACAGACACTGACACCGTCCCTCACTGACACAGACACTGACACCATCTCTCACTCACACTGACACCATCCCTCACTGACACAGACACCGACACCGTCCGTCACTGACACAGACACTGACACCATCCCTCACTGACACCGTCCCTCACTCACACAGACACCGACACCGTCCCTCACTGACACAGACACCGACACCGTCCCTCACTCACACAGACACCGACACCATCCCTCACTCACACTGTCCCTCACTGATACAGACACCGACACCGTCCCTCACTGACACAGACACCGACACCGTCCCTCACTGACACAGACACCGACACCGTCCCTCACCGACACCGACACCGTCCCTCACTGACACAGACACCGACACCATCCCTCACTGACACCGTCCCTCACTGACACAGACACCGACACCGTCTCTCACCGACACCGTCTCTCACTGACACAGACACCGACACCGTCTCTCACTGACACAGACACTGACACCATCCCTCACTGACACAGACACTAACACCATCCCTCACTGACAGACACTGACACCGTCCCTCACTGACACAGACACCGACACCATCCCTCACTGACACAGACACTAACACCACCCCTCACTGACACAGACACTGACACCGTCTCTCACCGACACAGACACCGACACCGTCCCTCACTGACACAGAAACAGACCCCGTCCCTCACTGACACAGACACTAACACCACCCCTCACTGACACAGACACTGACACCGTCTCTCACCGACACCGTCTCTCACTGACACAGACACCGACACCGTCCCTCACTGACACAGACACCGACACCGTCCCTCACTCACACAGACACCGACACCATCCCTCACTGACAGACACCGACACCATCCCTCACTGACACAGGCACCGACACCGTCCCTCACTGACACAGACACCGACACCGTCCCTCACTGACACAGACACCATCACTCACTGACACAGACACCATCCCTCACTGACACAGACACTGACACCATCCCTCACTGACACCGTCCCTCACTGATACAGACACCATCCCTCACTGACACAGACACGGACACCGTCCCTCACTGACACAGACACCGACACCGTCCCTCACTGACAGACACCGACACCGTCTCTCACCGACACCGTCTCTCACTGACACAGACACCGACACCGTCTCTCACTGACACAGACACTGACACCATCCCTCACTGACACAGACACTAACACCACCCCTCACTGACACAGACACTGACACCGTCTCTCACCGACACAGACACCGACACCGTCCCTCACTGACAGAGACCGACACCGTCTCTCACCGACACCGTCTCTCACTGACACAGACACCGACACCGTCTCTCACTGACACAGACACTGACACCGACACTGACACCATCCCTCACTGACACAGACACTAACACCACCCCTCACTGACACAGACACTGACACCGTCCCTCACTGACACAGACACCGACACCGTCCCTCACTGACACAGACACCGACACCGTCCCTCACTGACACAGACACCGACACCGTCCCTCACTGACACCGTCTCTCACCGACACAGACACTGACACCGTCCCTCACTGACACAGAAACAGACCCCGTCCCTCACTGACACAGACACTAACACCACCCCTCACTGACACAGACACTGACACCGTCTCTCACCGACACCGTCTCTCACTGACACAGACACCGACACCGTCCCTCACTGACACAGACACCGACACCGTCTCTCACTGACAGACACCGACACCATCCCTCACTGACACAGACACCCACACCGTCCATCACTGACACAGACACCGACACCGTCCCTCACTGACAGACACCGACACCATCCCTCACTGACACAGACACCGACACCGTCCCTCACTGACAGACACCGACACCGTCCCTCACTGACACAGACACCGACACCGTCCCTCACTGACACAGACACCGACACCATCCCTCACTCACACAGACACCGACACCATCCCTCACTGACAGACACCGACACCATCCCTCACTGACACAGACACCGACACCGTCCCTCACTGACACAGACACCGACACCGTCCCTCACTGACACAGACACCGACACCATCCCTCACTGACACAGACACTGACACCATCCCTCACTGACACCGTCCCTCACTGATACAGACACCATCCCTCACTGACACAGACACTGACACCATCCCTCACTGACACCGTCCCTCACTGATACAGACACCATCCCTCACTGACACAGACACCGACACCATCCCTCACTGACACAGACACTGACACCATCCCTCACTGACACCGTCCCTCACTGATACAGACACCATCCCTCACTGACACAGACACCGACACCATCCCTCACTGACACAGACACTGACACCATCCCTCACTGACACCGTCCCTCACTGATACAGACACCATCCCTCACTGACACAGACACGGACACCGTCCCTCACTGACACAGACACCGACACCATCCCTCACCGACACAGACACTGACACAGACACAGACACCATCCCTCACTGACACAGACACGGACACCGTCCCTCACTGACACAGACACTGACACCTTCCCTCACTGACACAGACACGGACACCGTCCCTCACTGACACAGACACGGACACCGTCCCTCACTGACACAGACACCGACACCGTCCCTCACTGACACAGACACGGACACCGTCCCTCACTGACACAGACACCGACACCGTCCCTCACTGACACAGACACCGTCTCTCACTGACACAGACACCGACACCGTCCCTCACTGACACAGACACCGACACCGTCCCTCACTGACACCGTCCCTCACTGACACAGACACTGACACCGTCCCTCACTGACACAGACACCGACACCGTCCCTCACTCACACAGACACCCACACCGTCCCTCACTGACACCGTCCCTCACTGACACAGACACTGACACCGTCCCTCACTGACACAGACACTCACACCGTCCCTCACTGACACAGACACCGACACCGTCCCTCACTGACACAGACACCGACACCATCCCTCACTGACACAGACACCATCCCTCACTGACACAGACACCATCCCTCACTCACACAGACACCATCTGACACAGACACCATCCCTCACTCACACAGATACTGTCCCTCACTCACAGACACCATCCCTCACTCACACAGACACCGTCCCTCACTGACACAGACCCCTCCCTCAATGACACAGACACCATCCCTCACTCACACAGACACTGACACCATCCCTCATTGACACAGATAGAGACACTGTCCCTCACTGACACAGCCACCGACACTGTCCCTCACTGACACAGACACCGACACCATCGCTCACTGACACAGACACCGACACCGTCCGTCACTGACACAGACACTGACACCGTCCCTCACTGACACAGACACAGGCACCATCCCTCACTGACACAGACACCGACACCGTCTCTCACTGACACCGACACCAACACCGTCTCTCACTGACACAGACACTAACACCACCCCTCACTGACACAGACACAGGCACCATCCCTCACTCACACAGATACTGTCCCTCACTCACAGACACCGTCCCTCACTCACACAGACACCGACACCATCCCTCACTGACACAGACACTGACACCGTCCCTCACTGACACAGACACAGGCACCATCCCTCACTGACACAGACACCGACACCGTCCCTCACTGACACCGACACCAACACCGTCTCTCACTGACACAGACACTAACACCACCCCTCACTGACACAGACACAGGCACCATCCCTCACTCACACAGATACTGTCCCTCACTCACAGACACCGTCCCTCACTGACACCGACACCGTCCCTCACTGACAGAGACACAGGCACCATCCCTCACTCACACAGATACTGTCCCTCACTCACACAGACACAGGCACCATCCCTCACTCACACAGATACTGTCCCTCACTCACAGACACCGTCCCTCACTGACACAGACACCGACACCGTCCCTCACTGACAGAGACACTGACACCATCCCTCATCACACAGACACATACACTGTCCCTCACTCACACAGACACCATCCCTCACTCACACAGATACTGTCCCTCACTCACAGACACCGTCCCTCACTGACACAGACACCGACACCGTCCCTCACTCACACAGACCCCATCCCTCACTGACACTGACACAATCCCTCACTGACACAGACACTGACACTATCCCTCACTCACATCGTCCCTCACTGACACAGACACCATCCCTCACTGACACCATCCGTCACTGACACAGACACCAACACCGTCCCTCACTCACACAGACACCATCCCTCACTGACACCATCCGTCACTGACACAGACACCAACACCGTCCCTCACTCACACAGACCCCATCCCTCACTGACACTGACACCAACACCGTCCCTCACTCACACAGACACCATCCCTCACTGACACAGACACCGACACCGTCCCTCACTCACACAGACACCATCACTCACTGACACAGACACCAACACCGTCTCTGACTGACACAGACACTGACACCATCCCTCACTCACACAGATACTGTCCCTCACTCACAGACACCATCCCTCACTCACACAGACACCGTCCCTCACTGACACAGACCCCTCCCTCAATGACACAGACACCATCTCTCACTCACACAGACACTGACACCATCCCTCATTGACACAGATAGAGACACCGTCCCTCACTGACACAGCCACCGACACCGTCCCTCACTGACACAGACACCGACACCGTCCCTCACTGACACAGACACCGACACCATCCCTCACTGACACAGACACCATCCCTCACTCACACAGACACCGACACCGTCCCTCATCACACAGACACCGACACTGTCCCTCACTCACACAGACACAGGCACCATCCCTCACTCACACAGATACTGTCCCTCACTCACAGACACCGTCCCTCACTGACACCGACACCGTCCCTCACTGACAGAGACACTGACACCATCCCTCATCACACAGACACATACACTGTCCCTCACTCACACAGACACCATCCCTCACTCACACAGACACAGGCACCATCCCTCACTGACACAGACACCATCCCTCACTCACACAGATACTGTCCCTCACTCACAGACACCGTCCCTCACTCACACAGACCCCATCCCTCACTGACACAGACACTGACACCATCCCTCACTCACATCGTCCCTCACTGACACAGACACCATCCCTCACTGACACCATCCGTCACTGACACAGACACCGACACCGTCCCTCACTCACACAGACACCATCCCTCACTGACACCATCCGTCACTGACACAGACACCAACACCGTCCCTCACTCACACAGACACCATCCCTCACTGACACAGACACCGACACCGTCCCTCACTCACACAGACACCATCCCTCACTGACACAGACACTGACACCGTCTCTCACTGACACAGACACCGACACCATCCCTCACTGACACAGACACCGACACCGTCCCTCACTGACACAGACACCGACACCGTCCCTCACTGACTCAGACACCGACACCGTCTCTCACTGACACAGACACTAACACTGTCCCTCATTGACACAGACTCCGACACCGTCCCTCACTGACACAGATACAGACACCATCCCTCACTGACACTGACACCAACACCGTCCCTCATTGACACTGACACCAACACCGTCTCTCACTGACACAGACACCAACCCCGTCCCTCACTGACACAGACACTGACACCATCTCTCACTGACACAGATAAGGACACCATCCCTCACTCACACAGACACTGTCCCTCAGTCACACAGACACCATCCCTCACTCACACAGACACTGTCCCTCACTGACACAGACACCATCCCTCACTCACACAGACCCTGTCCCTCACTCACACAGACCCTGTCCCTCACTGACAGAGACACTGACACTATCCCTCACTCACACAGACACCATCCCTCACTGACACCGACACCATCCCTCACTCACACAGTCACTGTCCCTCACAGACACCGACTCCATCCCTCACTGACACAGACACCGACACCGTCCCTCACTGACACAGACACCGACACCGTCTCTCACCGACACCGTCTCTCACTGACACAGACACCGACACCGTCCCTCACTGACACAGACACTGACACCATCCGTCACTGACACAGACACCGACACCGTCCCTCACTGGCACAGACACCGACACCGTCCCTCACTCACACAGACACCATCCCTCACTGACACAGACACCGACACCGTCCCTCACTGACACAGACACCGACACCATCCTTCACTGACACAGACACCGACACCTTCCCTCACTGACACAGACACAATCCCTCACAGACACCGTTCTTCACTCACACAGACACCGACACCGTCTCTCACTGACACAGACACTCACACCGTCCCTCACTCACACAGACACCATCCCTCACTGACACCGTCCCTCACTGACACAGACACCGTCCCTCACTGACACAGACACTGACACCATCCCTCACTGACACAGACACCGACACCGTCCCTCACTGACACAGACACTGACACCTTCCCTCACTGACAGAGACACTGACACTGTCCCTCACTGACACCGTCCCTCACTGACACAGACACCGTCCCTCACTGACACAGACACTGACACCGTCCCTCACTGACAGAGACACCGACACTGTCCCTCACTGACACAGATACAGACCCCGTCCCTCACTGACACAGACACCGTCCCTCACTGATACAGACACCGACACCATCCCTCACTGACACAGACATTGACACCATCCCTCACTGACACCGTCCCTCACTGATACAGACACCGTCCCTCACTGACACAGACACCGTCCCTCACTGATACAGACACCGACACCATCCCTCACTGACAGACACCGACACCGTCCCTCACTGACAGACACCGACACCATCCCTCACTGACACAGACACCGACACCGTCCCTCACTCACACCGTCCCTCACTGACACAGACACTAACACCACCCCTCACTGACACAGACACTGACACCGTCCCTCACTGACTCTATCCCTCACTGACACAGACACTGACACCATCCCTCACTGACTCTATCCCTCACTGACACAGACACCATCCCTCACTGACTCTATCCCTCACTGACACAGACACCATCCCTCACTGACTCTATCCCTCACTGACACAGACACTGACACCGTCCCTCACTGACTCTATCCCTCACTGACACAGACACCATCCCTCACTGACTCTATCCCTCACTGACACAGACACCATCCCTCACTGACTCTATCCCTCACTGACACAGACACCGACACCGTCTCTCACTGACACAGACACTGACACCATCCCTCACTGACACAGACACTGACACCATCTCTCACTCACACAGACCCCATCCCTCACTGACACAGACACTGACACCATCCCTCATTCACACAGACACAGACACCGTCCCTCACTGACACAGACCCCTCCCTCAATGACACAGACACCATCCCTCATTCACACAGACACTGACACCATCCCTCATTGACACAGATAGAGACACCGTCCCTCACTGACACAGACTCCATCCCTCACTGACAGACACTGACACCGTCCCTCATCACACAGACACATACACTGTCCCTCACTCACACAGACACACGCACCATCCCTCACTCACTCAGATACTGTCCCTCACTCACAGACACCGTCCCTCACTGACACAGACACTTGACACTATCCCACACTGACACAGACCCTTCCCTCAATGACACTGACACCATCCCTCACTCACACAGACACAGACACCGTCCCTCACTGACACAGACACCGACACCGTCCCTCACTGACACAGACACTGACACCGTCCCTCACTCACACAGACACCATCCGTCACTGACACAGACACCATCCCTCACTGACTCTATCCCTCACTGACACAGACACTGACACCGTCCCTCACTGACACAGACACTGACACCGTCCCTCACTCACACTGACACCATCCGTCATTGACACAGACACCATCCCTCACTGACTCTATCCCTCACTGACACAGACACCGACACCGTCCCTCACTGACACAGACACCAACACCATCCCTCACTGACAGACACCGACACCGTCCCTCACTGACACAGACACCGACACCGTCCCTCACTGACAGACACCGACACCGTCCCTCACTGACACAGACACCGACACCGTCCCTCACTGACACAGACTCCATCCCTCACTGACACAGACACTGACACCGTCTCTCACTGACACAGACTCTAACACCGTCCCTCACTGACACAGACACCGACACCGTCCCTCACTGACACAGACTCCGTCCCTCACTGACACCGTCCCTCACTGACACAGACACCGACACCGTCTCTCACTGACACAGACACTAACACCGTCCCTCACTGACAGACACCGACACCGTCCCTCACTGACACAGACACCGACACCGTCTCTCACTGACACAGACACTGACACCGTCCCTCACTCACACAGACACCGACACCGTCCCTCACTGACAGACACCGACACCGTCCCTCACTGACACAGACACTGACACCGTCCCTCATCACACAGACACATACACTGTCCCTCACTCACACAGACACACGCACCATCCCTCACTCACTCAGATACTGTCCCTCACTCACAGACACCGTCCCTCACTGACACAGACACTTGACACTATCCCACACTGACACAGACCCTTCCCTCAATGACACTGACACCATCCCTCACTCACACAGACACCGACACCATCTCTCACTGACACAGACACCGACACCATCCCTCACTGACAGACACCGACACCGTCCCTCACTGACACAGACACTGACACCGTCCCTCACTGACACAGACACTGACACCGTCCCTCACTGACACAGACACCGACACCGTCCCTCACTGACAGAGACACTGACACCGTCCCTCACTGACACAGACACCGACACCGTCCCTCACTCACACAGACACCGACACCGTCTCTCACTCACACAGACACCGACACTGTCCCTCACTGACACCGTCCCTCACTGACACAGACACCGACACCATCGCTCACTGACACAGACACCGACACTGTCCCTCACTGACACCGTCCCTCACTGACACAGACACTGTCCCTCACTGACACAGCCACCGACACCGTCCCTCACTGACACAGCCACCGACACCGTCCCTCACTGACAGAGACACCGACACCGTCCCTCACTGACACAGACACCAACACCGTCCCTCACTGACACAGACACTGACACCGTCCCTCACTCACACAGACACCATCCGTCACTGACACAGACACCATCCCTCACTGACTCTATCCCTCACTGACACAGACACTGACACCGTCCCTCACTGACACAGACACTGACACCGTCCCTCACTCACACTGACACCATCCGTCACTGACACAGACACCACCCCTCACTGACTCTATCCCTCACTGACACAGACACCGACACCGTCCCTCACTGACACAGACACCAACACCATCCCTCACTGACAGACACCGACACCGTCCCTCACTGACACAGACACCGACACCATCCCTCACTGACAGACACCGACACCGTCCCTCACTGACACAGACTCCATCCCTCACTGACACAGACACTGACACCGTCTCTCACTGACACAGACACTAACACCGTCCCTCACTGACACAGACACCGACACCGTCCCTCACTGACACAGACTCCGTCCCTCACTGACACAGACACCGACACCGTCTCTCACTGACACAGACACTAACACCGTCCCTCACTGACAGACACCGACACCGTCCCTCACTGACACAGACTCCGTCCCTCACTGACACCGTCCCTCACTGACACAGACACCGACACCGTCTCTCACTGACACAGACACTAACACCGTCCCTCACTGACAGACACCGACACCGTCCCTCACTGACACAGACTCCATCCCTCACTGACACAGACACTGACACCGTCCCTCACTGACACAGACTCCATCCCTCACTGACAGACACTGACACCGTCCCTCATCACACAGACACATACACTGTCCCTCACTCACAGACACCGTCCCTCACTGACACAGACACTTGACACTATCCCACACTGACACAGACCCTTCCCTCAATGACACTGACACCATCCCTCACTCACACAGACACTGACACCATCCCTCACTCACACAGACACCGACACCATCTCTCACTGACACAGACACCGACACCGTCCCTCACTCACACAGATACTGTCCCTCACTCACAGACACCGTCCCTCACTCACACAGACCCCATCCCTCACTGACACAGACACTGACACCATCCCTCACTCACATCGTCCCTCACTGACACAGACACCATCCCTCACTGACACCATCCGTCACTGACACAGACACCGACACCGTCCCTCACTCACACAGACACCATCCCTCACTGACACCATCCGTCACTGACACAGACACCAACACCGTCCCTCACTCACACAGACACCATCCCTCACTGACACAGACACCGACACCGTCCCTCACTCACACAGACACCATCCCTCACTGACACAGACACTGACACCGTCTCTCACTGACACAGACACCGACACCATCCCTCACTGACACAGACACCGACACCGTCCCTCACTGACACAGACACCAACACCGTCCCTCACTGACTCAGACACCGACACCGTCTCTCACTGACACAGACACTAACACTGTCCCTCATTGACACAGACTCCGACACCGTCCCTCACTGACACAGATACAGACACCATCCCTCACTGACACTGACACCAACACCGTCCCTCATTGACACTGACACCAACACCGTCTCTCACTGACACAGACACCAACCCCGTCCCTCACTGACACAGACACTGACACCATCTCTCACTGACACAGATAAGGACACCATCCCTCACTCACACAGACACTGTCCCTCAGTCACACAGACACCATCCCTCACTCACACAGACACTGTCCCTCACTGACACAGACACCATCCCTCACTCACACAGACCCTGTCCCTCACTCACACAGACCCTGTCCCTCACTGACAGAGACACTGACACTATCCCTCACTCACACAGACACCATCCCTCACTGACACCGACACCATCCCTCACTCACACAGTCACTGTCCCTCACAGACACCGACTCCATCCCTCACTGACACAGACACCGACACCGTCCCTCACTGACACAGACACCGACACCGTCTCTCACCGACACCGTCTCTCACTGACACAGACACCGACACCGTCCCTCACTGACACAGACACTGACACCATCCGTCACTGACACAGACACCGACACCGTCCCTCACTGGCACAGACACCGACACCGTCCCTCACTCACACAGACACCATCCCTCACTGACACAGACACCGACACCGTCCCTCACTGACACAGACACCGACACCATCCTTCACTGACACAGACACCGACACCTTCCCTCACTGACACAGACACAATCCCTCACAGACACCGTTCTTCACTCACACAGACACCGACACCGTCTCTCACTGACACAGACACTCACACCGTCCCTCACTCACACAGACACCATCCCTCACTGACACCGTCCCTCACTGACACAGACACCGTCCCTCACTGACACAGACACTGACACCATCCCTCACTGACACAGACACCGACACCGTCCCTCACTGACACAGACACTGACACCTTCCCTCACTGACAGAGACACTGACACTGTCCCTCACTGACACCGTCCCTCACTGACACAGACACCGTCCCTCACTGACACAGACACTGACACCGTCCCTCACTGACAGAGACACCGACACTGTCCCTCACTGACACAGATACAGACCCCGTCCCTCACTGACACAGACACCGTCCCTCACTGATACAGACACCGACACCATCCCTCACTGACACAGACATTGACACCATCCCTCACTGACACCGTCCCTCACTGATACAGACACCGTCCCTCACTGACACAGACACCGTCCCTCACTGATACAGACACCGACACCATCCCTCACTGACAGACACCGACACCGTCCCTCACTGACAGACACCGACACCATCCCTCACTGACACAGACACCGACACCGTCCCTCACTCACACCGTCCCTCACTGACACAGACACTAACACCACCCCTCACTGACACAGACACTGACACCGTCCCTCACTGACTCTATCCCTCACTGACACAGACACTGACACCATCCCTCACTGACTCTATCCCTCACTGACACAGACACCATCCCTCACTGACTCTATCCCTCACTGACACAGACACCATCCCTCACTGACTCTATCCCTCACTGACACAGACACTGACACCGTCCCTCACTGACTCTATCCCTCACTGACACAGACACCATCCCTCACTGACTCTATCCCTCACTGACACAGACACCATCCCTCACTGACTCTATCCCTCACTGACACAGACACCGACACCGTCTCTCACTGACACAGACACTGACACCATCCCTCACTGACACAGACACTGACACCATCTCTCACTCACACAGACCCCATCCCTCACTGACACAGACACTGACACCATCCCTCATTCACACAGACACAGACACCGTCCCTCACTGACACAGACCCCTCCCTCAATGACACAGACACCATCCCTCATTCACACAGACACTGACACCATCCCTCATTGACACAGATAGAGACACCGTCCCTCACTGACACAGACTCCATCCCTCACTGACAGACACTGACACCGTCCCTCATCACACAGACACATACACTGTCCCTCACTCACACAGACACACGCACCATCCCTCACTCACTCAGATACTGTCCCTCACTCACAGACACCGTCCCTCACTGACACAGACACTTGACACTATCCCACACTGACACAGACCCTTCCCTCAATGACACTGACACCATCCCTCACTCACACAGACACAGACACCGTCCCTCACTGACACAGACACCGACACCGTCCCTCACTGACACAGACACTGACACCGTCCCTCACTCACACAGACACCATCCGTCACTGACACAGACACCATCCCTCACTGACTCTATCCCTCACTGACACAGACACTGACACCGTCCCTCACTGACACAGACACTGACACCGTCCCTCACTCACACTGACACCATCCGTCATTGACACAGACACCATCCCTCACTGACTCTATCCCTCACTGACACAGACACCGACACCGTCCCTCACTGACACAGACACCAACACCATCCCTCACTGACAGACACCGACACCGTCCCTCACTGACACAGACACCGACACCGTCCCTCACTGACAGACACCGACACCGTCCCTCACTGACACAGACACCGACACCGTCCCTCACTGACACAGACTCCATCCCTCACTGACACAGACACTGACACCGTCTCTCACTGACACAGACTCTAACACCGTCCCTCACTGACACAGACACCGACACCGTCCCTCACTGACACAGACTCCGTCCCTCACTGACACCGTCCCTCACTGACACAGACACCGACACCGTCTCTCACTGACACAGACACTAACACCGTCCCTCACTGACAGACACCGACACCGTCCCTCACTGACACAGACACCGACACCGTCTCTCACTGACACAGACACTGACACCGTCCCTCACTCACACAGACACCGACACCGTCCCTCACTGACAGACACCGACACCGTCCCTCACTGACACAGACACTGACACCGTCCCTCATCACACAGACACATACACTGTCCCTCACTCACACAGACACACGCACCATCCCTCACTCACTCAGATACTGTCCCTCACTCACAGACACCGTCCCTCACTGACACAGACACTTGACACTATCCCACACTGACACAGACCCTTCCCTCAATGACACTGACACCATCCCTCACTCACACAGACACCGACACCATCTCTCACTGACACAGACACCGACACCATCCCTCACTGACAGACACCGACACCGTCCCTCACTGACACAGACACTGACACCGTCCCTCACTGACACAGACACTGACACCGTCCCTCACTGACACAGACACCGACACCGTCCCTCACTGACAGAGACACTGACACCGTCCCTCACTGACACAGACACCGACACCGTCCCTCACTCACACAGACACCGACACCGTCTCTCACTCACACAGACACCGACACTGTCCCTCACTGACACCGTCCCTCACTGACACAGACACCGACACCATCGCTCACTGACACAGACACCGACACTGTCCCTCACTGACACCGTCCCTCACTGACACAGACACTGTCCCTCACTGACACAGCCACCGACACCGTCCCTCACTGACACAGCCACCGACACCGTCCCTCACTGACAGAGACACCGACACCGTCCCTCACTGACACAGACACCAACACCGTCCCTCACTGACACAGACACTGACACCGTCCCTCACTCACACAGACACCATCCGTCACTGACACAGACACCATCCCTCACTGACTCTATCCCTCACTGACACAGACACTGACACCGTCCCTCACTGACACAGACACTGACACCGTCCCTCACTCACACTGACACCATCCGTCACTGACACAGACACCACCCCTCACTGACTCTATCCCTCACTGACACAGACACCGACACCGTCCCTCACTGACACAGACACCAACACCATCCCTCACTGACAGACACCGACACCGTCCCTCACTGACACAGACACCGACACCATCCCTCACTGACAGACACCGACACCGTCCCTCACTGACACAGACTCCATCCCTCACTGACACAGACACTGACACCGTCTCTCACTGACACAGACACTAACACCGTCCCTCACTGACACAGACACCGACACCGTCCCTCACTGACACAGACTCCGTCCCTCACTGACACAGACACCGACACCGTCTCTCACTGACACAGACACTAACACCGTCCCTCACTGACAGACACCGACACCGTCCCTCACTGACACAGACTCCGTCCCTCACTGACACCGTCCCTCACTGACACAGACACCGACACCGTCTCTCACTGACACAGACACTAACACCGTCCCTCACTGACAGACACCGACACCGTCCCTCACTGACACAGACTCCATCCCTCACTGACACAGACACTGACACCGTCCCTCACTGACACAGACTCCATCCCTCACTGACAGACACTGACACCGTCCCTCATCACACAGACACATACACTGTCCCTCACTCACAGACACCGTCCCTCACTGACACAGACACTTGACACTATCCCACACTGACACAGACCCTTCCCTCAATGACACTGACACCATCCCTCACTCACACAGACACTGACACCATCCCTCACTCACACAGACACCGACACCATCTCTCACTGACACAGACACCGACACCATCCCTCACTGACACAGACACCGACACCGTCCCTCACTGACACAGACACCGACACCGTCCCTCACTGACACAGACACCGACACCGTCCCTCACTCACACAGACACCCACACCGTCCCTCACTCACACAGACACCCACACCGTCCCTCACTGACACAGACACCGACACCGTCCCTCACTGACACAGACACCGACACCGTCCCACACTGACACAGACACTGACACCATCCCTCACTGACACAGACACTGACACCATCCCTCATCACACAGACACATACACTGTCCCTCACTGACACAGACACTAACACCATCCCTCACTGACACAGACACTAACACCATCCCTCACTCACCATCCCTCACTCACACAGACACCGACACCGTCCCTCACTCACACAGACACCGACACCGTCCCTCACTCACACAGACACCCACACCGTCTCTCACTCACACAGACACCCACACCGTCCCTCACTCACACAGACACCGACACCGTCCCTCACTGACACAGACACCGACACCGTCCCACACTGACACAGACACTGACACCATCCCTCACTGACACAGACACTGACACCGTCCCTCACTGACACAGACACCATCCTTCACTGACACAGACACCGACACCGTCCCTCACTCACACAGGCACCGACACCGTCCCTCACTCACACAGACACCCACACCGTCCCTCACTGACACAGACACCGACACCGTCCCTCACTGACACAGACACAATCCCTCACTCACACAGACACCGACACCGTCCCTCACTCACACAGACACCGACACCGTCCCTCACTGACACAGACACCGACACCATCCCTCACTGACACAGACACCGACATCGTCCCTCACTGACACCGTCCCTCACTGACACAGACACTAACACCACCCCTCACTGACACAGACACTGACACCGTCCTTCACTGACTCTATCCCTCACTGACACAGACACTGACACCATCCCTCACTGACTCTATCCCTCACTGACACAGACACCATCCCTCACTGACTCTATCCCTCACTGACTCTATCCCTCACAGACACTGACACCGTCCCTCACTGACTCTATCCCTCACTGACACAGACACTGACACCGTCCCTCACTGACTCTATCCCTCACTGACACAGACACCATCCCTCACTGACTCTATCCCTCACTGACACAGACACCATCCCTCACTGACTCTATCCCTCACTGACACAGACACCGACACCGTCTCTCACTGACACAGACACTGACACCATCCCTCACTGACACAGACACTGACACCATCTCTCACTCACACAGACCCCATCCCTCACTGACACAGACACTGACACCATCCCTCATTCACACAGACACAGACACCGTCCCTCACTGACACAGACCCCTCCCTCAATGACACAGACACCATCCCTCATTCACACAGACACTGACACCATCCCTCATTGACACAGATAGAGACACCGTCCCTCACTGACACAGCCACCGACACTGTCCCTCACTGACACAGACACCAACACCATCCCTCACTGACACAGACTCCATCCCTCACTGACAGACACTGACACCGTCCCTCATCACACAGACACATACACTGTCCCTCACTCACACAGACACACGCACCATCCCTCACTCACTCAGATACTGTCCCTCACTCACAGACACCGTCCCTCACTGACACAGACACTTGACACTATCCCACACTGACACAGACCCTTCCCTCAATGACACTGACACCATCCCTCACTCACACAGACACAGACACCGTCCCTCACTGACACAGACACCGACACCGTCCCTCACTGACACAGACACTGACACCGTCCCTCACTCACACAGACACCATCCGTCACTGACACAGACACCATCCCTCACTGACTCTATCCCTCACTGACACAGACACTGACACCGTCCCTCACTGACACAGACACTGACACCGTCCCTCACTCACACTGACACCATCCGTCACTGACACAGACACCATCCCTCACTGACTCTATCCCTCACTGACACAGACACCGACACCGTCCCTCACTGACACAGACACCAACACCATCCCTCACTGACAGACACCGACACCGTCCCTCACTGACAGACACCGACACCGTCCCTCACTGACACAGACACCGACACCGTCCCTCACTGACACAGACTCCATCCCTCACTGACACAGACACTGACACCGTCTCTCACTGACACAGACACTAACACCGTCCCTCACTGACACAGACACCGACACCGTCCCTCACTGACACAGACTCCGTCCCTCACTGACACCGTCCCTCACTGACACAGACACCGACACCGTCCCTCACTGACACAGACTCCATCCCTCACTGACACAGACACTGACACCGTCTCTCACTGACACAGACACTAACACCGTCCCTCACTGACACAGACACCGACACCGTCCCTCACTGACACAGACTCCATCCCTCACTGACACAGACACTGACACCGTCCCTCACTGACACACTCCATCCCTCACTGACAGACACTGACACCGTCCCTCATCACACAGACACATACACTGTCCCTCACTCACACAGACACACGCACCATCCCTCACTCACTCAGATACTGTCCCTCACTCACAGACACCGTCCCTCACTGACACAGACACTTGACACTATCCCACACTGACACAGACCCTTCCCTCAATGACACTGACACCATCCCTCACTCACACAGACACCGACACCATCTCTCACTGACACAGACACCGACACCATCCCTCACTGACAGACACCGACACCGTCCCTCACTGACACAGACACCGACACCATCCCTCACTGACACAGACACCGACACCGTCCCTCACTGACTCTATCTCTCACTGACACAGACACCGACACCATCCCTCACTGACAGACACCGACACCGTCCCTCACTGACACAGACACTGACACCATCCCTCACTGACACAGACACCGACACCGTCCCTCACTGACACAGACACCGACACCGTCCCTCACTGACAGACACCGACACCATCCCTCACTGACACAGACACCGACACCGTCCCTCACTGACACAGACACCGACACCGTCCCTCACTCACACAGACACCCACACCGTCCCTCACTGACACAGACACAGACACCGTCCCTCACTCACACAGACACCGACACCATCCCTCACTGACACAGACACCATCCTTCACTGACACAGACACCGACACCATCCCTCACTCACACAGACACCGACACCGTCCCTCACTCACACAGACACTGACACCATCTCTCACTGACACAGACACCGACACCGTCCCTCACTCACAAACACACCATCCCTCATTCACAAAGACACCATCCCTCACTCACACAGACACCATCCCTCAATGACACCGACACTGACAGCATCCCTCACTCACATAGACACACCCCACACCCCTCACAGTGTCACCGACTCACCCCACACCCCCACTGTCTCACCGACACACCACTCACCCCTCACTGTAACACCGACAGACCTCACACCCCTCACTGTGACACCGACAGACCTCGCACCCCTCACTGTGACACCGACTCACCCCACACCCGTCACTGTAACACCGACACACTCCCCACACCTGTCACTGTGACACCGACACTCCCCTCACCGTGACACAGACACTCCCCTCACCCCTTACTGTGACACCAACACACCACTCACCCCTCACTGTATCACTGACACACCCCACACCCCTCACTGTATCACCGACTCACCCCTCACCCCTCACTGTGACACAGACGCACCCCACACCCCTCACTGTATCACCGACTCACCCCTCACCCCTCACTGTGACACAGACGCACCCCACACCCCTCACTGTATCACCGACTCACCCCTCACCCCTCACTGTGACACAGACGCACCCCACACCCCTCACTGTGACACCGACTCACCCCTCACTGTGACACCTACACACCACTCACCCCTCACTGTATTACTGACACACCCCACACCCCTCACTGTGACACAGACACTCCCCTCACCCCTCACTGTGACTCCGACTCACCCCACACCCCTCACTGTGTCACCGACGCACCCCACACCCCTCACTGTGATACCGACTCACCCCTCACTGTGACACAGACATTCCCCACACCCCTCACTGTGACACCGACTCACCCCTCACCCCTCACTGTGACACAGACGCACCCCACACCCCTCACTGTGACACCGACTCACCCCTCACCGTGACACCTATACACCACTCACCCCTCACTGTATCACTGACACACCCCACACCCCTCACTGTGACACAGACACTCCCCTCACCCCTCACTGTATCACTGACACACCCCACACCCCTCACTGTGACACAGACATTCCCCTCACCCCTCACTGTATCACTGACACACCCCACACCCCTCACTGTGACACAGACACTCCCCTCACCCCTCACTGTATCACTGACACACCCCACACCCCTCACTGTGACACAGACACTCCCCTCACCCCTCACTGTATCACTGACACACCCCACACCCCTCACTGTGACACAGACACTCCCCTCACCCCTCACTGTGACACCGACTCACCCCACACCCCTCACTGTGTCACCGACACACCCCACACCCCTCACTGTGAAACCGACTCACCCCTCACTGTGACACAGACACTCCCCACACTGTATCACCGACACACCCCACACCCCTCACTGTGACACCGACTCACCCCTCACTGTGACACAGACACTCCCCTCACTGTGACACCGACTCACCCCTCACTGTGACACAGACACTCCCCACACCCCTCACTGTGACACCGACTCACCCCTCACTGTGACACAGACACACCCCTCACTGTGACACCGACTCACCCCTCACTGTGACACAGACACTCCCCACACCCCTCACTGTGACACCGACTCACCCCTCACTGTGACACAGACACTCCCCTCACTGTGACACCGACTCACCCCTCACTGTGACACAGACACTCCCCTCACTGTGACACCGACTCACCCCTCACTGTGACACAGACACTCCCCACACCCCTCACTGTGACACCAACTCACCCCTCACTGTGACACCGACACACCCCTCACCCCTCACTGTGACACCGACACTCCTGTCAATGTGATGATGATGCGTTCTCCACGTGTCGCAATCTTGCCGTTTGCTGTGATCCTGTGAAAGGTGAATCATCAATTAATGTTGAACATTTGTTTGCCGTTTCAGGACAAGGACGTGACGAGGCTCCAGGACTATCAGGAGCTGGAGCTGGTGCTGTTGCGTTGTGAGGGTACTGTGCTCTCGATGCAGGGGGCACTGACCGAGAGACCCTGCTACAACCCAGGGGCAGCCACACTCATCTACTGACTGCTGCTGCTGATACTGGGGCTAGTAACGGCCCTGTCCCAGCCCATGGAGACGGGAGGTTATGGCTGTAGGGCGGTTGGCGTTTCTGGGTCAGGTCAGGCGAGGAGGGCAGTGCCAGCTCAGTCTACGGTTTGTTTAGTACATGGGTTAGTAGATGGGTTTGAGGTGGTTGTGGCGGAGCTGCCCTTAACTGTCTCTGTCCCACACATTTCCCCCCCCCACCTCCCTCCCTCAACCTGGTCATCTGTCCCTGAGCCCCACACACTGGTCCCACCACCCCCCTCCCTCCCAATGCCGCCACAGCCCTGCTCTTTGACTGAGACCCGCCGACAGGGCCCATGCATGGTCGTCCCTTCCAGTTGTGCCCCTGCCATTGACAGCCCTGGTCCCTTGTCTCACCCATCACCCATCGGCCCCTAGCAAGTCCCACCCACTTCTCCTGGCCCTGCCCACCCACCTTTGTCCTTCAGCACTGCTCACGCATCTCCCTCAGCCCCTGTGTCCTTCACCCATCCCAGCTGTCCACCTCCCCCACCCTCTACCCCACCTCATTATTTCATCTGTTAACAGACGGGACTGAACTGGAAACCACCTTTATTTTTCTATCTGGACCTGCACTGACCTGGAGCAGCCAGGACCTCAGTGATCTCGGGGGCAGCAGAGTGCCCAGATGCTGGTTCAGTGGCTGACCACTGCCCACACTCCATCTGCCTATGCATTTAGATATTGCTATTTTTCTATACACTTTACTTTTCAGAAATTATAACCACACAATATTAATTATAGTTACTAATAAAATTTGATTTGCATTTAATGCAGAGACTGAGAACAATGTCCATAAGACCACAAAACATAGGAGCAGAATTAGGCCATTCAGCCCATCGAGTCTGTTCTGCCATTCCAACACGGCTGATCCCAGATCCAAAATGCGGGAGGAACTTAGTAGGTCAGGCGGTGTCTGTGGAGGGGAAACGACAACTCCATGGATGCTGCCTGAGTTCCTCCAGCACTTTGTGTGTGTTGAGGGGAATAAACCTTTGACATTTCAGATGGAGAACCTCTCAGCTGGAGTCTGTTGATGATGTTGTTTGTTCTGCTGGGCCCAGCAGTCAGGGTGTTGCTGCCAGTGGTGAGAACTGGCTGGGCTACTTGGGGTGGGTTACCTGCACCATCCCGGGACTGCTGCAGTGTCTGAGGCCGGCTGCATGTGAGGACAGTGGAGGTGTGAGACACACACCTGGACACTGACCGCTGAAGCCTCGAGCTGTCCCATCCTCCAGCCCAGGAGAAGGATCAGGGAAAGGGGTGTTCCTGACCCCTCAATGCTCATCAGACCCAAGCCCAGGAAATCCTCCTCAGGAGCTGGGCCCAAGCAAAGTGATGGGAATCTCCTCTTCCACACGGTTGGCAGCAGAGTCTCTGAGACAAAACAAGTGACTGACTAGCTGGTGGGTAGAGTGTTGAGGAGGAAGAGGGAAAGGGGAGGGGAAGGATGGGGAGTGGAATGAGGGGGAATAGACAGGGAGCGGAGTGAGTGGGGGATAAGGCATATGGGAGTGGAGACCATGTCCATAAGACAAAGGAGCAGAGTTAAGTAGTTTTGGCCAATTGTTTGCTATTTGATCAAGCCCCATTCTCCTGCCTTCTCCCTGTAACCTTTGACCAAGAATCTATCAAACTCTGTTTTTAATACAATTAGTGGCCTCTGTATTAGGTGCACCTGGGCACCTCATTAATACAAATATCTAATCAGCCAATCGTCTGGCAGCAACACAATGCACGAAGGTATGGTCAGTTGTTGTTCAGAGCAAACACCAGAATGGGGGGAGGTGACTTTGACCAGGGAATAATTGGTGGTGCCAACCATGTTTGAGTTGCTCAGAAGCTGCTGTTCTGGGAATTTCACACAACAATCTGTGGAGTTTACAGAGAATGGAATGAAAAACAACAAAAATACTGTGAATTGAACACCAGTTCTGTGGATCAAAACCCCTCGTTAATGAGAGAAGTCGGAAGAGAATTGCCTGACTGGTTCACTGGAAGGCAACAGCAACTCAAATCACGGCACGTCACAACAGTGTTGTGCAGAAGAGCACCACTGAATGCACAACATGTTGAACCTTGAAGTGGATGGGCTACAGCAGCAGACCACACTGGGTCCACTCCTTTTACCCAATAAAGTGCCCACTGAATGTATACCCAATGATAGCTGTCTGTGACAATGAATTCCACAAATTCACCACCCTCTGCTAAAGAAATTTCTCCTCATCTCTGCTCTAAATGGACATCCTTCTATTCTGAGGCTGTGCCCTCTGGTCCCAGACTCTCCCACTATAGGAAACATCTTCTGCACATTCCAGTCGATGTAGACCTTTCAATATTCGGTAGATTTCTATGAGATTACCCCTCATTCTTCTAAACTCCACTGAGTACAGACCCAGAACCATCAAACACTCCTCATATGTGAACCCCTTCATTCTCACGAACCCCTCTGGACGGTCTCCAATGCCAGCATGTTCTTGCTTAGTTAAGGGCCCAAAATTGCTCACTGCTCCAAGAGTAGTCTGATGAATTCCTTATAAAATCTCAGCATTACATCCTTGCTTTCATATACCAGTTGTTGCATTTGTCTTCCTCACCACTGACTCAACCTGCAGGTTAACTTTTAGGGAATCCTGCACGAGGTCTCCTAAGTCCCTTTGCAACTCAGATTTTTGAATTTTCTCTCCAGAGAAAATAGTTTACACTTTTATTTCTTCTACCAAAGTGCATGACCGTACACTTCCTGGCACTGTATTCCATCTGCCTCTTCGCACATTCTAAATCTGACCGTCTTTCCGCAGACTCACTGTTTCCTCAGCACTACCTGTCCCACTGCCCAGGAGCTGGTGGAGGAGGAGGTTGTAAGGGGAATAGACAAGGAGCGGAGGGAGGTGAAGCAGAGACCAGACTGGCTCTGCCATACGTGGACCCTGTCACTGGACCCAGCACTGTTCTGCTGCTCGTGGTGATCTGGCACTGGTCTGAGACAGCAGACTGGACCAATGGAGACCCTGGGGTCTGTGATGATGCAGTAAGATGGTTTCAAAACCATTATGCCATGTCTAATCTGCCCAGCAGCTTGGCTGAAGACGAAAGGGATGTGGACCCAAAGATGGGAACAGTCCCACACAAACACTGACCCTCACTGGGGGACAGACCCACACAAACACTGACACTCACTGGGGGACGGTCCCACACACACACTGACCCTCACTGGGGGACAGATCCACACACACACTGACTCTCACTGGGTGACAGTCTGACACACACACTGACCCTCACTGGGGACAGTCCCACACACACACACTGACACTCACTGGGGGACAGACCCACACACACACTGACCCTCACTGGGGGACAATCTCACACAAACACTGACCCTCACTGGGGGACAGTCCCACACACACACTGACCCTCACTGGGGACAGACCCACACAAACACTGACCCTCACTGGGGGACAGTGCCACACACACACTGACCATCACTGGGGGACGGTCCCAAACACACTGACCCTCACTGGGGGACGGTCCCACACACACACTGACCCTCACTGGGGACAGTCCCACACACACACACTGACCCTCACTGGGGGACAGACCCACACACACACTGACCCTCACTGGTGGACGGTCCCACACACACAGTGACCCTCGCTGGGGGACAGACCCACACAAACATTGACCCTCACTGGGGGACGGTCTCACACACACACTGACCCTCACTGGGGGACGGTCCCACACACACATTGGCCCTCACTGGGGGACGGTCTTACACACACTGACCCTCACTGGTGGACGGTCGCACACACACACTGACCCTCACTGGGGGACGGTCCCACACACACAATGACACTCACAGGGGGACAGACCCACTCACACTGACCCTCACTGGGGGATGGTCCCACACAAACACTGACACTCACTGGGGGATGGTCCCACACAAACACTGACCCTCACTGGGGGACAGTCCCACACAAACACTGACCCTCACTGGGGGACGGTCGCGCACTCACAGTGACCCTCACTGGTGGACGGTCGCGCACACACACTGACCCTCACTGGGGGACGGTCCCACACACACACTGACACTCACAGGGGGACAGACCCACTCTCACACTGAACCTCACTGGGGGACAGTCCCACACACACACTGACCCTCACTGGGGGACAGTCCCACACACACATTGACCCTCACTGGGGGACGGTCTTACACACACTGACCCTCACTGGTGGACGGTCGCGCACACACACTGACCCTCACTGGGGGACGGTCCCACACACACACTGACACTCACAGGGGGACAGACCCACTCACACACTGAACCTCACTGGGGGATGGTCCCACACACAGTGACCCTCACTGGGGGACGGTCCCACACAAACACTGACCCTCACTGGGGGACGGTCCCACACACACACACACTGACCCTCCCTGGGGGACGGTCCCACACACACACACACACACACACACTGACCCTCACTGGGGGACGGTCCCACACACACACTGACCCTCACTGGAGGACGGTCCCACACAAACGCTGACCCTCACTGGGGGACAGTCCCACACACACAGTGACCCCCACTGGGGTACAGACCCACACAAACACTGACCTTCACTGGGGGACAGTCCCACACACACACACTGACCCTCACTGGGGGACGGTCCCACACACACAGTGACCCTCACTAGGGGACAATCTCACACACACACTGAACCTCACTGGGGGATGGTCCCACACAAACACTGACACTCACTGGGGGATGGTCCCACACAAACACTGACCCTCACTGGGGGACAGTCCCACACACACACACACACACACTGTCCCTCACTGGGGGACGGTCCCACACACACAGTGACCCTCACTAGGGGACAATCTCACACACACACTGAACCTCACTGGGGGATGGTCCCACACAAACACTGACACTCACTGGGGGATGGTCCCACACAAACACTGACCCTCACTGGGGGACAGTCCCACACACACACACACTGACCCTCACTGGGGGACGGTCCCACACACACAGTGACCCTCACTGGGGGACAATCTCACACACACACTGACCCTCACTGGGGTACGGTCACACACACACTGACCCTCACTGGGGGACGGTCCCACACACACACTGATCCTCACTGGGGGACAGACCCACACACACACTGACCCTCACTGGGGGACAGTCTCACACAAACACTGACCCTCACTGGGGGACAGTCCCACACACACACTGACCCTCAATGGGGAACAGACCCACACACACACTGACCCTCACTGGGGGACAGACCCACTCACACACTGACCATCACTGGGGGAAGGTCCCAAACACACTGACCCTCACTGGGGACAGTCCCACACACACACTCTGACCCTGACTGGAGGACAGTCCCACACACACACTGACCCTCACTGGGGACAGACCCACAAAAACTCTGACCCTCACTGGGGGACAGTGCCACACACACACTGACCACCACTGGGGACAGTCCCAAACACACTGACCTTCACTGGGGGACGGTCCCACACACACGCTGACCCTCACTGCGGGACAGTCCCACACAAACACTGACCCTCACTGGGGGTCGATCCCACACACACACTGACCCTCACTGGGGGACGGTCCCACACACACACTGACCCTCACTGGGGGACAGACCTACACAAACACTGACCCTCTCTGGGGGACAGTCCCACACACACACTGATCCTCACTGGGGGACAGTCCCAAACACACTGACCCTCACTGGGGGACGGTCCCACACAAACACTGACCCTCACAGGGGGACGGTCCCACACACACACTGACCTTCACTGGGGGACGGTCCCACACACACACTGACCCTCACTGGGGTCAGTCCCACACACACACTGACACTCACTGGGGGAATGGTCCCACACACACACTGACCCTCACTGGGCAACGGTCCCACACACACACTGACCCTCACTGGGGGACGGTCCCACACACACACTGACCCTCCCTGGGGGACAGTCCCACACACACACTGATCCTCACTGGGGGACGGTCCCACACACACACTGACCCTCACTGGGGGACGGACCCACTCACACACTGACCCTCACTGGGGGACGGTCCCACACACGCACTGACCCTCACTGGGGGACGGTCCCACACAAACACTGACCCTCACCGGGGCACAATCTCACACACATACTGACCCTCACTGGGGGACGGTCCCACACAGACACTGACCCTCACTGGGGGACAATCTCACACACATACTGACCCTCACTGGGGGACGGTCCCACACACACACTGACCCTCACTGGGGGACAGATCCACACACACACTGACTCTCACTGGGTGACAATCTGACACACACACTGACGCTCACTGGGGGACAGACCCACACACAGACACTGACCATCACTGGGGGACGGTCCCAATCACACTGACCCTCACTGGGGACAGTCCCACACACACACACTGACCCTCACTGGGGGACAGACCCACACACACACACTGACCCTCACTGGGGGAGAATCTCACACAAAAACACTGACCCTCACTGGGGGACAGTCCCACACACACACTGACCCTCACTGGGGGACAGTGCCACACACACACTGACCATCACTGGGGGACGGTCCCAAACACACTGACCCTCACTGGGGGACGGTCCCACACACACACTGACCCTCACAGGGGACAGTCCCACACACACACACTGACCCTCACTGGGGGACAGACCCACACACACACTGACCCTCACTGGTGGACGGTCCCACACACACAGTGACCCTCACTGGGGGACAGACCCACACACACACTGACTCTCACTGGGTGACAATCTGACACACACACTGACGCTCACTGGGGGACAGACCCACACACACTGACCCTCACTGGGGGATGGTCCCACACAAACACTGACCCTCACTGGGGGACAGACCCACACACACACTGACCCTCACTGGGGGAGAATCTCACACAAACACTGACCCTCACTGGGGGACAGTCCCACACACACACTGACCCTCACTGGGGGACAGTCCCACACACACACTGACCCTCACTGGGGACAGACCCACACAAACACTGACCCTCAATGGGGGAGAATCTCACACAAACACTGACCCTCACTGGGGGACAGTGCCACACACACACTGACCATCACTGGGGGACGGTCCCAAACACACTGACCCTCACTGGGGGATGGTCCCACACACACACTGACCCTCACTGGGGACAGTCCCACACACACACACCGACCCTCACTGGGGGACAGACCCACACACACACTGACCCTCACTGGTGGACGGTCCCACACACACAGTGACCCTCACTGGGGGACAGACCCACACAAACACTGACCCTCACTGGGGGACAGTCCCACACACACTGACCCTCACTGGGGGACAGTCCCACACACACTGTCCCTCACTGGTGGACGGTCGCGTACTCACAGTGACCCTCACTGGGGGACGGTCTCACACACACACTGACCCTCACTGGGGGACAGTCCCACACACACATTGACCCTCACTGGGGGACGGTCTCACACACACACTGACACTCACAGGGGGACAGACCCACTCACACACTGAACCTCACTGGGGGATGGTCCAACACACAGTGACCCTCACTGGGGGACGGTCCCACACAAACACTGACCCTCACTGGGGGACGGTCCCACACACACACACACTGACAATCACTGGGGGACGGTCCCACACACACACTGACCCTCACTGGGGGACGGTCCCACACAAACGCTGACCCTCACTGGGGGACAGTCCCACACACACAGTGACCCCCACTGGGGTACAGACCCACACAAACACTGACCTTCACTGGGGGACAGTCCCACACACACACACTGACCCTCACTGGGGGACGGTCCCACACACACAGTGACCCTCACTGGGGGACAATCTCACACACACACTGAACCTCACTGGGGGATGGTCCCACACAAACACTGACACTCACTGGGGGATGGTCCCACACACACACTGACCACCACTGGGGGACAGTCCCAAACACACTGACCTTCACTGGGGGACGGTCCCACACACACGCTGACCCTCACTGCGGGACAGTCCCACACAAACACTGACCCTCACTGGGGGACGATCCCACACACACGCTGACCCTCACTGCGGGACAGACCTACACAAACACTGACCCTCACTGGGGGACGATCCCACACACACGCTGACCCTCACTGCGGGACAGACCTACACAAACACTGACCCTCACTGGGCGACAGTCCCACACACACACTGATCCTCACTGGGGGACAGTCCCAGACACACTGACCCTCACTGGGGGACGGTCCCACACAAACACTGACCCTCACAGGGGGACGGTCCCACACACACACTGACCCTCACTGGGGTCAGTCCCACACACACACTGACCCTCACTGGGGGAATGGTCCCACACACACACTGACCCTCACTGGGCAACGGTCCCACACACACA
Organism: Hypanus sabinus; assembly: GCF_030144855.1. Lineage (NCBI taxonomy): Eukaryota > Metazoa > Chordata > Chondrichthyes > Myliobatiformes > Dasyatidae > Hypanus > Hypanus sabinus. Next base: position 2,277,608 of record NC_082728.1, read on the forward strand.
CTGACCCTCACTGGGGGACGGTCCCACACACACAGTGACCCTCACAGTGGGACAGACCCACACAAACACTGACCCTCACTGGGGGACAGTCCCACACACACACTGACCCTCACTGGGGGACAGTCCCACACACACACTGACCCTCCCTGGGGGACGGTCCCACACACACACTGATCCTCACTGGGGGACGGTCCCACACACACACTGACCCTCACTGGGGGACGGACCCACTCACACACTGACCCTCACTGGGGGACGGTCCCACACACACACTGACCCTCACTGGGTGACAATCTGACACACACACTGACGCTCACTGGGGGACAGACCCACACACACACACTGACCATCACTGGGGGACGGTCCCAAACACACTGACCCTCACTGGGGACAGTCCCACACACACACACTGACCCTCACTGGGGGACAGACCCACACACACACTGACCCTCACTGGGGGAGAATCTCACACAAACACTGACCCTCACTGGGGGACAGTCCCACACACACACTGACCATCACTGGGGGACGGTCCCAAACACACTGACCCTCACTGTGGGACGGTCCCACACACACACTGACCCTCACAGGGGACAGTCCCACACACACACACTGACCCTCACTGGGGGACAGACCCACACACACACACTGACCCTCACTGGTGGACGGTCCCACACACACAGTGACCCTCACTGGGGGACAGTCCCACACACACACTGACCCTCACTGGGGACAGACCCACACAAACACTGACCCTCACTGGGGGACAGTGCCACACACACACTGACCCTCACTGGGGACAGTCCCACACACACACACCGACCCTCACTGGGGGACGGTCCCAAACACACTGACCCTCACTGGGGGACGGTCCCACACACACACTGACCCTCACTGGGGACAGTGCCACACACACACACTGACCCTCACTGGTGGACGGTCCCACACACACAGTGACCCTCACTGGGGGACAGACCCACACAAACACTGACCCTCACTGGGGGACGGTCCCACACACACTGTCCCTCACTGGTGGACGGTCGCGCACTCACAGTGACCCTCACTGGGGGACGGTCTCACACACACACTGACCCTCACTGGGGGACAGTCCCACACACACATTGACCCTCACTGGGGGACGGTCTTACACACACTGACCCTCACTGGTGGACGGTCGCGCACACACACTGACCCTCACTGGGGGACGGTCCCACACACACACTGACACTCACAGGGGGACAGACCCACTCACACACTGAACCTCACTGGGGGATGGTCCAACACACAGTGACCCTCACTGGGGGACGGTCCCACACAAACACTGACCCTCACTGGGGGACGGTCCCACACACACACGCACTGACCCTCACTGGGGGACGGTCCCACACACACACACTGACCCTCACTGGGGGACGGTCCCACACAAACGCTGACCCTCACTGGGGGACAGTCCCACACACACAGTGACCCCCACTGGGGTACAGACCCACACAAACACTGACCTTCACTGGGGGACAGTCCCACACACACACACTGACCCTCACTGGGGGACAGTCCCACACACACACAGTGACCCTCACTGGGGGACAATCTCACACACACACTGAACCTCACTGGGGGATGGTCCCACACAAACACTGACACTCACTGGGGGATGGTCCCACAGAAACACTGACCCTCACTGGGGGACAGTCCCACACACACAAACACTGACCCTCACTGGGGGACAGTGCCACACACACACTGACCACCACTGGGGGACAGTCCCACACACACTGTCCCTCACTGGTGGACGGTCGCGCACTCACAGTGACCCTCACTGGGGGACGGTCTCACACACACACTGACCCTCACTGGGGGACAGTCCCACACACACATTGACCCTCACTGGGGGACGGTCTTACACATACTGACCCTCACTGGGGGACGGTCCCACACACACAGTGACCCTCACTGGGGGACAATCTCACACACACACTGAACCTCACTGGGGGATGGTCCCACACAAACACTGACACTCACTGGGGGATGGTCCCACACAAACACTGACCCTCACTGGGGGACAGACCCACACACACACTGACCCTCACTGGGGGACAGTCTCACACAAACACTGACCCTCACAGGGGGACAGTCCCACACACACACTGACCCTCACTGGGGAACAGACCCACACACACACTGACCCTCACTGGGGGACGGTCCCACACACACACTGACACTCACAGGGGGACAGACCCACTCACACACTGAACCTCACTGGGGGATGGTCCAACACACAGTGACCCTCACTGGGGGACGGTCCCACACAAACACTGACCCTCACTGGGGGACGGTCCCACACACACACGCACTGACCCTCACTGGGGGACGGTCCCACACACACACTGACCCTCACTGGGGGACGGTCCCACACAAACGCTGACCCTCACTGGGGGACAGTCCCACACACACAGTGACCCCCACTGGGGTACAGACCCACACAAACACTGACCTTCACTGGGGGACAGTCCCACACACACACACTGACCCTCACTGGGGGACAGTCCCACACACACACAGTGACCCTCACTGGGGGACAATCTCACACACACACTGAACCTCACTGGGGGATGGTCCCACACAAACACTGACACTCACTGGGGGATGGTCCCACAGAAACACTGACCCTCACTGGGGGACAGTCCCACACACACAAACACTGACCCTCACTGGGGGACAGTGCCACACACACACTGACCACCACTGGGGGACAGTCCCACACACACTGTCCCTCACTGGTGGACGGTCGCGCACTCACAGTGACCCTCACTGGGGGACGGTCTCACACACACACTGACCCTCACTGGGGGACAGTCCCACACACACATTGACCCTCACTGGGGGACGGTCTTACACATACTGACCCTCACTGGGGGACGGTCCCACACACACAGTGACCCTCACTGGGGGACAATCTCACACACACACTGAACCTCACTGGGGGATGGTCCCACACAAACACTGACACTCACTGGGGGATGGTCCCACACAAACACTGACCCTCACTGGGGGACAGTCTCACACAAACACTGACCCTCACAGGGGGACAGTCCCACACACACACTGACCCTCACTGGGGAACAGACCCACACACACACTGACCCTCACTGGGGGACAGACCCACTCACACACTGACCATCACTGGGGTAAGGTCCCAAACACACTGACCCTCACTGGGGACAGTCCCACACACACACACTGACCCTCACTGGAGGACAGTCCCACACACACACTGACCCTCACTGGGGACAGACCCACACAAACACTGACCCTCACAGGGGGACAGTGCCACACACAGACTGACCACCACTGGGGGACAGTCCCAAACACACTGACCTTCACTGGGGGACGGTCCCACACACACGCTGACCCTCACTGCGGGACAGTCCCACACAAACATTGACCCTCACTGGGGGACAGACCCACACATACTTTAACCCTCACTGGGAGACGGTCCCACACACACACTGACCCTCATTGGAGGACGGTCCCACACACACACACACACCCTCCCTGGGGGACTGTCCCATACACTGACCCTCACTGGGGAACTGTCTCACACACACAGTGACCCTCACAGTGGGACAGACCCACACAAACACTGACCCTCACTGAGGGACAGTCCCACACAGACACTGATCCTCACTGGGGGACAGTCCCACACACACACTGACCCTCACTGGGGGACGGTCCCACACACACACTGACCCTAACTGGGGGACAGACCCACTCACACACTGACCCTCACTGGGGGACGGTCCCACACACACACTGACCCTCACTGGGGGACGGTCCCACACAAACACTGACGCTCATGGGGGACAATCTCACACACATACTGACCCGCACTGGGGGACGGTCCCACACAAACACTGACCCTCACTGAGGGACGGTCCCACACACACACTGACCCTCACTGGGGGACGGTCCCACACAAACACTGACCCTCACTGGGGGACAATCTCACACACATACTGACCCTCACTGGGGGACAGTCCCACACACACACTGATCCTCACTGGGGGACAGTCCCACACACACACTGACCCTCACTGGGGGACGGTCCCACACACACACTGACCCTCACTGGGGGACGGTCCCACACACACACTGACCCTAACTGGGGGACAGACCCACTCACACACTGACCCTCACTGGGGGACGGTCCCACACACACACTGACCCTCACTGGGGGACGGTCCCACACAAACACTGACGCTCATGGGGGACAATCTCACACACATACTGACCCGCACTGGGGGACGGTCCCACACAAACACTGACCCTCACTGAGGGACGGTCCCACACACACACTGACCCTCACTGGGGGACGGTCCCACACAAACACTGACCCTCACTGGGGGACAATCTCACACACATACTGACCATCACTGGGGGACGGTCCCACACAAACACTGACCATCACTGAGGGACGGTCCCACACATACACTGACCCTCACTGGGGGTCTATCTCACACAAACACTGACCCTCACTGGAGGACAGTCCCACACACACACTGACCCTCACTGGGGACAGACCCACACAAACACTGACCCTCACTGGAGGACAGTGCCACACACACACTGACCATCACTGGGGGACGGTCGCAAACACACTGACCCTCACTAGGGACAGTCCCACACACACACACTGACCCTAACTGGGGGGACAGACCCACACACACACTGACCCTCACTGGGGTACAATCTCACACAAACACTGACCCTCACTGGAGGACAGTCCCACACACACACTGACCCTCACTGGGGACAGACCCACACAAACACTGACCCTCACTGGGGGACAGTGCCACACACACACTGACCACCACTGGGGGACAGTCCCAAACACACTGACCTTCACTGGGGGACGGTCCCACACACACACTGACCCTCACTGGGGACAGTCCCACACACACACACTGACCCTCACTGGGGGACAGACCCACACACACACTGACCCTCACTGGTGGACGGTCCCACACACACAGTGACCCTCACTGGGGGACAGACCCACACAAACACTGACCCTCACTGGGGGACAGTCCCACACACACTGTCCCTCACTGGTGGACGGCCGCGCACTCACAGTGACCCTCACTGGGGGACGGTCTCACACACACACTGACCCTCACTGGGGGACAGTCCCACACACACATTGACCCTCACTGGGGGACGGTCTTACACACACTGAACCTCACTGGGGGATGGTCCGACACACAGTGACCCTCACTGGGGGATGGTCCCACACAAACACTGACCCTCCCTGGGGGACGGTCCCACACACACACACACTGACCCTCACTGGGGGACGGTCCCACACACACACTGACCCTCACTGGGGGACGGTCACACACAAACGCTGACCCTCACTGGGGGACGGTCCCACACACACAGTGACCCTCACTGGGGTACAGACCCACACAAACACTGACCCTCACTGGGGGACAGTCCCACACACACACACTGACCCTCACTGGGGGACGGTCCCACACACACACTGACCCTCACTGGGGGACAGTCCCACACACACACTGACCCTCACTGGGGTACGGTCCCACACACACACACACACTTACCCTCACTGGGGGATGGTGCCACACACACACTGACCCTCACTGGGGGACAGTCCCACACACGCACTGACCCTCCCTGGGGGACTGTCCCATACACTGAACCTCACTGGGGGACGGTCCCACACACACATTGACCCTCACTGGGGGACAGTCCCAAACACACACTGACCCTTACTGAGGGACGGTCCCACACACACACTGACACTCACTGGGGGACAGTCCCAAACACACACTGACCCTCACTGGGGGACAGTCCCACACACACTGACCCTCACTGGGGTCAGTCCCAAACACACACTGACCCTCACTGGGGGATGGTCCCACACACACACTGACACTCACTGGGGGACAGTCCCACACAAACACTGACTCTCACTGGGGGACGGTCCCACACACACACTGACCCTCACTGGGAGACGGTCGCACACACACACTGACCCTCACTGGGAGACGGTCGCACACACACACTAACCCTCTCTGGGGGACAGACCCACACACACACTGACCCTCTCTGGGGGACAGACCCACACACACACTGACCCTCACTGGGGGACAGTCCCACACACATGCTGACCCTCTCTGGTGGTCAGACCCACACAAACACTGACTCTCACTGGGGGACGGTCCCACACACACACTGACCCTCACTGGGAGACGGTCCCACACACACACTGACCCTCACTGGGGGACGGTCCCACACAAACACTGACCCTCACTGGGGGATGGTCCCACACACACGCTGACCCTCACTGCGGGACAGTCCCACACAAACATTGACCCTCACTGGGGGACAGACCCACACATACTTTAACCCTCACTGGGAGACGGTCCCACACACACACTGACCCTCATTGGAGGACGGTCCCACACACACACACACACACACACTGATCCTCACTGGGGGATGGTGCCACACACACACTGACCCTCCCTGGGGGACTGTCCCATACACTGACCCTCACTGGGGAACGGTCTCACACACACAGTGACCCTCACAGTGGGACAGACCCACACAAACACTGACCCTCACTGAGGGACAGTCCCACACAGACACTGATCCTCACTGGGGGACAGTCCCACACACACACTGACCCTCACTGGGGGACGGTCCCACACACACACTGACCCTAACTGGGGGACAGACCCACTCACACACTGACCCTCACTGGGGGACGGTCCCACACACACACTGACCCTCACTGGGGGACGGTCCCACACAAACACTGACGCTCATGGGGGACAATCTCACACACATACTGACCCGCACTGGGGGACGGTCCCACACAAACACTGACCCTCACTGAGGGACGGTCCCACACACACACTGACCCTCACTGGGGGACGGTCCCACACAAACACTGACCCTCACTGGGGGACAATCTCACACACATACTGACCCTCACTGGGGGACAGTCCCACACACACACTGACCCTCACTGGGGGACAGTGCCACACACACACTGACCACCACTGGGGGACAGTCCCACACACACTGTCCCTCACTGGTGGACGGTCGCGCACTCACAGTGACCCTCACTGGGGGACGGTCTCACACACACACTGACCCTCACTGGGGGACAGTCCCACACACACATTGACCCTCACTGGGGGACGGTCTTACACATACTGACCCTCACTGGGGGACGGTCCCACACACACAGTGACCCTCACTGGGGGACAATCTCACACACACACTGAACCTCACTGGGGGATGGTCCCACACAAACACTGACACTCACTGGGGGATGGTCCCACACAAACACTGACCCTCACTGGGGGACAGACCCACACACACACTGACCCTCACTGGGGGACAGTCTCACACAAACACTGACCCTCACAGGGGGACAGTCCCACACACACACTGACCCTCACTGGGGAACAGACCCACACACACACTGACCCTCACTGGGGGACGGTCCCACACACACACTGACACTCACAGGGGGACAGACCCACTCACACACTGAACCTCACTGGGGGATGGTCCAACACACAGTGACCCTCACTGGGGGACGGTCCCACACAAACACTGACCCTCACTGGGGGACAGTCCCACACACACTGTCCCTCACTGGTGGACGGCCGCGCACTCACAGTGACCCTCACTGGGGGACGGTCTCACACACACACTGACCCTCACTGGGGGACAGTCCCACACACACATTGACCCTCACTGGGGGACGGTCTTACACACACTGAACCTCACTGGGGGATGGTCCGACACACAGTGACCCTCACTGGGGGATGGTCCCACACAAACACTGACCCTCCCTGGGGGACGGTCCCACACACACACACACTGACCCTCACTGGGGGACGGTCCCACACACACACTGACCCTCACTGGGGGACGGTCACACACAAACGCTGACCCTCACTGGGGGACGGTCCCACACACACAGTGACCCTCACTGGGGTACAGACCCACACAAACACTGACCCTCACTGGGGGACAGTCCCACACACACACACTGACCCTCACTGGGGGACGGTCCCACACACACACTGACCCTCACTGGGGGACAGTCCCACACACACACTGACCCTCACTGGGGTACGGTCCCACACACACACACACACTTACCCTCACTGGGGGATGGTGCCACACACACACTGACCCTCACTGGGGGACAGTCCCACACACGCACTGACCCTCCCTGGGGGACTGTCCCATACACTGAACCTCACTGGGGGACGGTCCCACACACACATTGACCCTCACTGGGGGACAGTCCCAAACACACACTGACCCTTACTGAGGGACGGTCCCACACACACACTGACACTCACTGGGGGACAGTCCCAAACACACACTGACCCTCACTGGGGGACAGTCCCACACACACTGACCCTCACTGGGGTCAGTCCCAAACACACACTGACCCTCACTGGGGGATGGTCCCACACACACACTGACACTCACTGGGGGACAGTCCCACACAAACACTGACTCTCACTGGGGGACGGTCCCACACACACACTGACCCTCACTGGGAGACGGTCGCACACACACACTGACCCTCACTGGGAGACGGTCGCACACACACACTGACCCTCTCTGGGGGACAGACCCACACACACACTGACCCTCTCTGGGGGACAGACCCACACACACACTGACCCTCACTGGGGGACAGTCCCACACACATGCTGACCCTCTCTGGTGGTCAGACCCACACAAACACTGACTCTCACTGGGGGACGGTCCCACACACACACTGACCCTCACTGGGAGACGGTCCCACACACACACTGACCCTCACTGGGGGACGGTCCCACACAAACACTGACCCTCACTGGGGGATGGTCCCACACACACGCTGACCCTCACTGCGGGACAGTCCCACACAAACATTGACCCTCACTGGGGGACAGACCCACACATACTTTAACCCTCACTGGGAGACGGTCCCACACACACACTGACCCTCATTGGAGGACGGTCCCACACACACACACACACACACACTGATCCTCACTGGGGGATGGTGCCACACACACACTGACCCTCCCTGGGGGACTGTCCCATACACTGACCCTCACTGGGGAACGGTCTCACACACACAGTGACCCTCACAGTGGGACAGACCCACACAAACACTGACCCTCACTGAGGGACAGTCCCACACAGACACTGATCCTCACTGGGGGACAGTCCCACACACACACTGACCCTCACTGGGGGACGGTCCCACACACACACTGACCCTAACTGGGGGACAGACCCACTCACACACTGACCCTCACTGGGGGACGGTCCCACACACACACTGACCCTCACTGGGGGACGGTCCCACACAAACACTGACGCTCATGGGGGACAATCTCACACACATACTGACCCGCACTGGGGGACGGTCCCACACAAACACTGACCCTCACTGAGGGACGGTCCCACACACACACTGACCCTCACTGGGGGACGGTCCCACACAAACACTGACCCTCACTGGGGGACAATCTCACACACATACTGACCCTCACTGGGGGACAGTCCCACACACACACTGACCCTCACTGGGGGACAGTGCCACACACACACTGACCACCACTGGGGGACAGTCCCACACACACTGTCCCTCACTGGTGGACGGTCGCGCACTCACAGTGACCCTCACTGGGGGACGGTCTCACACACACACTGACCCTCACTGGGGGACAGTCCCACACACACATTGACCCTCACTGGGGGACGGTCTTACACATACTGACCCTCACTGGGGGACGGTCCCACACACACAGTGACCCTCACTGGGGGACAATCTCACACACACACTGAACCTCACTGGGGGATGGTCCCACACAAACACTGACACTCACTGGGGGATGGTCCCACACAAACACTGACCCTCACTGGGGGACAGACCCACACACACACTGACCCTCACTGGGGGACAGTCTCACACAAACACTGACCCTCACAGGGGGACAGTCCCACACACACACTGACCCTCACTGGGGAACAGACCCACACACACACTGACCCTCACTGGGGGACGGTCCCACACACACACTGACACTCACAGGGGGACAGACCCACTCACACACTGAACCTCACTGGGGGATGGTCCAACACACAGTGACCCTCACTGGGGGACGGTCCCACACAAACACTGACCCTCACTGGGGGACGGTCCCACACACACACGCACTGACCCTCACTGGGGGACGGTCCCACACACACACTGACCCTCACTGGGGGACGGTCCCACACAAACGCTGACCCTCACTGGGGGACAGTCCCACACACACAGTGACCCCCACTGGGGTACAGACCCACACAAACACTGACCTTCACTGGGGGACAGTCCCACACACACACACTGACCCTCACTGGGGGACAGTCCCACACACACACAGTGACCCTCACTGGGGGACAATCTCACACACACACTGAACCTCACTGGGGGATGGTCCCACACAAACACTGACACTCACTGGGGGATGGTCCCACAGAAACACTGACCCTCACTGGGGGACAGTCCCACACACACAAACACTGACCCTCACTGGGGGACAGTGCCACACACACACTGACCACCACTGGGGGACAGTCCCACACACACTGTCCCTCACTGGTGGACGGTCGCGCACTCACAGTGACCCTCACTGGGGGACGGTCTCACACACACACTGACCCTCACTGGGGGACAGTCCCACACACACATTGACCCTCACTGGGGGACGGTCTTACACATACTGACCCTCACTGGGGGACGGTCCCACACACACAGTGACCCTCACTGGGGGACAATCTCACACACACACAGAACCTCACTGGGGGATGGTCCCACACAAACACTGACACTCACTGGGGGATGGTCCCACACAAACACTGACCCTCACTGGGGGACAGACCCACACACACACTGACCCTCACTGGGGGACAGTCTCACACAAACACTGACCCTCACAGGGGGACAGTCCCACACACACACTGACCCTCACTGGGGAACAGACCCACACACACACTGACCCTCACTGGGGGACAGACCCACTCACACACTGACCATCACTGGGGTAAGGTCCCAAACACACTGACCCTCACTGGGGACAGTCCCACACACACACACTGACCCTCACTGGAGGACAGTCCCACACACACACTGACCCTCACTGGGGACAGACCCACACAAACACTGACCCTCACAGGGGGACAGTGCCACACACAGACTGACCACCACTGGGGGACAGTCCCAAACACACTGACCTTCACTGGGGGACGGTCCCACACACACGCTGACCCTCACTGCGGGACAGTCCCACACAAACATTGACCCTCACTGGGGGACAGACCCACACATACTTTAACCCTCACTGGGAGACGGTCCCACACACACACTGACCCTCATTGGAGGACGGTCCCACACACACACACACACCCTCCCTGGGGGACTGTCCCATACACTGACCCTCACTGGGGAACTGTCTCACACACACAGTGACCCTCACAGTGGGACAGACCCACACAAACACTGACCCTCACTGAGGGACAGTCCCACACAGACACTGATCCTCACTGGGGGACAGTCCCACACACACACTGACCCTCACTGGGGGACGGTCCCACACACACACTGACCCTAACTGGGGGACAGACCCACTCACACACTGACCCTCACTGGGGGACGGTCCCACACACACACTGACCCTCACTGGGGGACGGTCCCACACAAACACTGACGCTCATGGGGGACAATCTCACACACATACTGACCCGCACTGGGGGACGGTCCCACACAAACACTGACCCTCACTGAGGGACGGTCCCACACACACACTGACCCTCACTGGGGGACGGTCCCACACAAACACTGACCCTCACTGGGGGACAATCTCACACACATACTGACCCTCACTGGGGGACAGTCCCACACACACACTGATCCTCACTGGGGGACAGTCCCACACACACACTGACCCTCACTGGGGGACGGTCCCACACACACACTGACCCTCACTGGGGGACGGTCCCACACACACACTGACCCTAACTGGGGGACAGACCCACTCACACACTGACCCTCACTGGGGGACGGTCCCACACACACACTGACCCTCACTGGGGGACGGTCCCACACAAACACTGACGCTCATGGGGGACAATCTCACACACATACTGACCCGCACTGGGGGACGGTCCCACACAAACACTGACCCTCACTGAGGGACGGTCCCACACACACACTGACCCTCACTGGGGGACGGTCCCACACAAACACTGACCCTCACTGGGGGACAATCTCACACACATACTGACCATCACTGGGGGACGGTCCCACACAAACACTGACCATCACTGAGGGACGGTCCCACACATACACTGACCCTCACTGGGGGTCTATCTCACACAAACACTGACCCTCACTGGAGGACAGTCCCACACACACACTGACCCTCACTGGGGACAGACCCACACAAACACTGACCCTCACTGGAGGACAGTGCCACACACACACTGACCATCACTGGGGGACGGTCGCAAACACACTGACCCTCACTGGGGACAGTCCCACACACACACACTGACCCTAACTGGGGGGACAGACCCACACACACACTGACCCTCACTGGGGTACAATCTCACACAAACACTGACCCTCACTGGAGGACAGTCCCACACACACACTGACCCTCACTGGGGACAGACCCACACAAACACTGACCCTCACTGGGGGACAGTGCCACACACACACTGACCACCACTGGGGGACAGTCCCAAACACACTGACCTTCACTGGGGGACGGTCCCACACACACACTGACCCTCACTGGGGACAGTCCCACACACACACACTGACCCTCACTGGGGGACAGACCCACACACACACTGACCCTCACTGGTGGACGGTCCCACACACACAGTGACCCTCACTGGGGGACAGACCCACACAAACACTGACCCTCACTGGGGGACAGTCCCACACACACTGTCCCTCACTGGTGGACGGCCGCGCACTCACAGTGACCCTCACTGGGGGACGGTCTCACACACACACTGACCCTCACTGGGGGACAGTCCCACACACACATTGACCCTCACTGGGGGACGGTCTTACACACACTGAACCTCACTGGGGGATGGTCCGACACACAGTGACCCTCACTGGGGGATGGTCCCACACAAACACTGACCCTCCCTGGGGGACGGTCCCACACACACACACACTGACCCTCACTGGGGGACGGTCCCACACACACACTGACCCTCACTGGGGGACGGTCACACACAAACGCTGACCCTCACTGGGGGACGGTCCCACACACACACACTGACCCTCACTGGGGGACGGTCCCACACACACACTGACACTCACTGGGGGACAGTCCCAAACACACACTGACCCTCACTGGGGGACAGTCCCACACACACTGACCCTCACTGGGGTCAGTCCCAAACACACACTGACCCTCACTGGGGGATGGTCCCACACACACACTGACACTCACTGGGGGACAGTCCCACACAAACACTGACTCTCACTGGGGGACGGTCCCACACACACACTGACCCTCACTGGGAGACGGTCGCACACACACACTGACCCTCACTGGGAGACGGTCGCACACACACACTGACCCTCTCTGGGGGACAGACCCACACACACACTGACCCTCTCTGGGGGACAGACCCACACACACACTGACCCTCACTGGGGGACAGTCCCACACACATGCTGACCCTCTCTGGTTGTCAGACCCACACAAACACTGACTCTCACTGGGGGACGGTCCCACACACACACTGACCCTCACTGGGAGACGGTCCCACACACACACTGACCCTCACTGGGGGACGGTCCCACACAAACACTGACCCTCACTGGGGGATGGTCCCACACACACGCTGACCCTCACTGCGGGACAGTCCCACACAAACATTGACCCTCACTGGGGGACAGACCCACACATACTTTAACCCTCACTGGGAGACGGTCCCACACACACACTGACCCTCATTGGAGGACGGTCCCACACACACACACACACACACACACTGATCCTCACTGGGGGATGGTGCCACACACACACTGACCCTCCCTGGGGGACTGTCCCATACACTGACCCTCACTGGGGAACGGTCTCACACACACAGTGACCCTCACAGTGGGACAGACCCACACAAACACTGACCCTCACTGAGGGACAGTCCCACACAGACACTGATCCTCACTGGGGGACAGTCCCACACACACACTGACCCTCACTGGGGGAAGGTCCCACACACACACTGACCCTAACTGGGGGACAGACCCACTCACACACTGACCCTCACTGGGGGACGGTCCCACACACACACTGACCCTCACTGGGGGACGGTCCCACACAAACACTGACGCTCATGGGGGACAATCTCACACACATACTGACCCGCACTGGGGGACGGTCCCACACAAACACTGACCCTCACTGAGGGACGGTCCCACACACACACTGACCCTCACTGGGGGACGGTCCCACACAAACACTGACCCTCACTGGGGGACAATCTCACACACATACTGACCCTCACTGGGGGACAGTCCCACACACACACTGATCCTCACTGGGGGACAGTCCCATACACACACTGACCCTCACTGGGGGACGGTCCCACACACACACTGACCCTCACTGGGGGACGGTCCCACACACACACTGACCCTAACTGGGGGACAGACCCACTCACACACTGACCCTCACTGGGGGACGGTCCCACACACACACTGACCCTCACTGGGGGACGGTCCCACACAAACACTGACGCTCATGGGGGACAATCTCACACACATACTGACCCGCACTGGGGGACGGTCCCACACAAACACTGACCCTCACTGAGGGACGGTCCCACACACACACTGACCCTCACTGGGGGACGGTCCCACACAAACACTGACCCTCACTGGGGGACAATCTCACACACATACTGACCATCACTGGGGGACGGTCCCACACAAACACTGACCATCACTGAGGGACGGTCCCACACATACACTGACCCTCACTGGGGGACTATCTCACACAAACACTGACCCTCACTGGAGGACAGTCCCACACACACACTGACCCTCACTGGGGACAGACCCACACAAACACTGACCCTCACTGGAGGACAGTGCCACACACACACTGACCATCACTGGGGGACGGTCGCAAACACACTGACCCTCACTGGGGACAGTCCCACACACACACACTGACCCTAACTGGGGGACAGACCCACACACACACTGACCCTCACTGGGGTACAATCTCACACAAACACTGACCCTCACTGGAGGACAGTCCCACACACACACTGACCCTCAGTGGGGACAGACCCACACAAACACTGACCCTCACTGGGGGACAGCGACACACACACACTGACCACCACTGGGGGACAGTCCCAAACACACTGACCTTCACTGGGGGACGGTCCCACACACACACTGACCCTCACTGGGGACAGTCCCACACACACACACTGACCCTCACTGGGGGACAGACCCACACACACACTGACCCTCACTGGTGGACGGTCCCACACACACAGTGACCCTCACTGGGGGACAGACCCACACAAACACTGACCCTCACTGGGGGACAGTCCCACACACACTGTCCCTCACTGGTGGACGGCCGCGCACTCACAGTGACCCTCACTGGGGGACGGTCTCACACACACACTGACCCTCACTGGGGGACAGTCCCACACACACATTGACCCTCACTGGGGGACGGTCTTACACACACTGAACCTCACTGGGGGATGGTCCGACACACAGTGACCCTCACTGGGGGATGGTCCCACACAAACACTGACCCTCCCTGGGGGACGGTCCCACACACACACACACTGACCCTCACTGGGGGACGGTCCCACACACACACTGACCCTCACTGGGGGACGGTCACACACAAACGCTGACCCTCACTGGGGGACGGTCCCACACACACAGTGACCCTCACTGGGGTACAGACCCACACAAACACTGACCCTCACTGGGGGACAGTCCCACACACACACACTGACCCTCACTGGGGGACGGTCCCACACACACACTGACCCTCACTGGGGGACAGTCCCACACACACACTGACCCTCACTGGGGTACGGTCCCACACACACACACACACTTACCCTCACTGGGGGATGGTGCCACACACACACTGACCCTCACTGGGGGACAGTCCCACACACGCACTGACCGTCCCTGGGGGACTGTCCCATACACTGAACCTCACTGGGGGACGGTCCCACACACACATTGACCCTCACTGGGGGACAGTCCCAAACACACACTGACCCTTACTGAGGGACGGTCCCACACACACACTGACACTCACTGGGGGACAGTCCCAAACACACACTGACCCTCACTGGGGGACAGTCCCACACACACTGACCCTCACTGGGGTCAGTCCCAAACACACACTGACCCTCACTGGGGGATGGTCCCACACACACACTGACACTCACTGGGGGACAGTCCCACACAAACACTGACTCTCACTGGGGGACGGTCCCACACACACACTGACCCTCACTGGGAGACGGTCGCACACACACACTGACCCTCACTGGGAGACGGTCGCACACACACACTGACCCTCTCTGGGGGACAGACCCACACACACACTGACACTCTCTGGGGGACAGACCCACACACACACTGACCCTCACTGGGGGACAGTCCCACACACATGCTGACCCTCTCTGGTGGTCAGACCCACACAAACACTGACTCTCACTGGGGGACGGTCCCACACACACACTGACCCTCACTGGGAGACGGTCCCACACACACACTGACCCTCACTGGGGGACGGTCCCACACACACATTGACCCTCACTGGGGGACGGTCCCACACACACACTGAACCTCACTGGGGGACAGTCCCGCACACACACTGACCCTCACTGGGGGACGGTCCCACACAAACACTGACCCTCACTGGGGGACAGTCCCACACAACCACTGACCCTCACTGGGGAACAGTCCCCCACACACACTGACCTCACTGGGGGACAGTCCCACACACATGCTGACCCTCACAGGGGGACAGTCCCACACAAACACTGACCCTCACTGGGGGACGGTCCACACACACTGACCCTCACCGGGGGACAGTCCCACACACACACAGTGACCCTCACTGGGGGATGGTCCCACACACACAGTGATCCGCACCGGGGGACAGTCCCACACAAACACTGACCCTCACAGGGGGACGGTCCCCCACACACAGTGATCCTCACTGGGGGACAGACCCACACACACACTGACCCTCACTGGGGGACAGTCCCACACACACACACTGATCCTCACTGGGGAACAGACCCACACACACACTGACCCTCACTGGGGGACAGTCCCACACACATACTGGCCCTGAATGCGGGACGGTCCCACACACACACTGACCCTCACTGGGGGACAGTCCCACACAAACACTGACTCTCACTGGGGGACGGTCCCACACACATACTGACCCTCTCTGGGGGACAGACCCACACACACACTGACCCTCACTGGGGGACGGTCCCAAACACACACTGACTGGGGGACAATCTCACACACCCACTGACCCTCACTGGGGACAGACCCACACAAACACTGACCCTCACTGGAGGACAGTGCCACACACACACTGACCATCACTGGGGGACGGTCCCAAACACACTGACCCTCACTGGAGGACAGTGCCACACACACACTGACCATCACTGGGGACAGACCCACACAAACACTGACCCTCACTGGGGACAGTCCCACACACACACACTGACCCTAACTGGGGGACAGACCCACACACACACTGACCCTCACTGGGGGACAATCTCACACACACACACTGACCCTCACTGGGGACAGACCCACACAAACACTGACCCTCACTGGGGGACAGTGCCACACACACACTGACCACCACTGGGGGACAGTCCCAAACACACTGACCTTCACTGGGGGACGGTCCCACACACACACTGACCCTCACTGGGGACAGTCCCACACACACACACTGACCCTCACTGGGGGACAGACCCACACACACACTGACCCTCACTGGTGGACAGTCCCACACACATATTGACCCTCACTGGGGGACAGTCTTACACACACTGACCCTCACTGGCGGACGGTCCCACACACATATTGACCCTCACTGGGGGACAGTCTTACACACACTGACCCTCACTGGTGGACGGTCGCGCACACACACTGCCCCTCACTGGGGTACGGTCCCACTCACACACTGAACCTCACTGTGGGATGGTCCCACACAAACACTGACCCTCCCTGGGGGACGGTCCCACACACACACACACACTGGCCCTCACTGGGGGATGGTCCCACACACACACTGACCCTCACTGGGGGACGATCCCACACACACGCTGACCCTCACTGCGGGACAGACCTACACAAACACTGACCCTCACTGGGGGACAGTCCCACACACACACTGATCCTCACTGGGGGACAGTCCCACACACACTGACCCTCACTGGGGGACGGTCCCACACAAACACTGACCCTCACAGGGGGACGGTCCCACACACACACTGACCCTCACTGGGGTCAGTCCCACACACACACTGACCCTCACTGGGGGAATGGTCCCACACACACACTGACCCTCACTGGGGGACAGTCGCACACACACAGTGACCCTCACAGTGGGACAGACCCACACAAACACTGACCCTCACTGGGGGACAGTCCCACACACACACTGACCCTCACTGGGGGACAGTCCCACACACACACTGACCCTCCCTGGGGGACGGTCCCACACACACACTGATCCTCACTGGGGGACGGTCCCACAGACACACTGACCCTCACTGGGGGACGGACCCACTCACACACTGACCCTCACTGGGGGACGGTCCCACACACACACACTGACCCTCACTGGGTGACAATCTGACACACACACTGACGCTCACTGGGGGACAGACCCACACACACACACTGACCATCACTGGGGGACGGTCCCAAACACACTGACCCTCACTGGGGGACGGTCCCACACACACACTGACCCTCACAGGGGACAGTCCCACACACACACACTGACCCTCACTGGGGGACAGACCCACACACACACTGACCCTCACTGGTGGACGGTCCCACACACACAGTGACCCTCACTGGGGGACAGACCCACACACACACTGACTCTCACTGGGTGACAATCTGACACACACACTGACGCTCACTGGGGGACAGACCCACACACACACACTGACCATCACTGGGGGACGGTCCCAAACACACTGACCCTCACTGGGGGACGGTCCCACACACACACACTGACCCTCACTGGGGGACAGACCCACACACACACCGACCCTCACTGGGGGACGGTCCCAAACACACTGACCCTCACTGGGGGACGGTCCCACACACACACTGACCCTCACTGGGGACAGTCCCACACACACACACCGACCCTCACTGGGGGACAGACCCACACAAACACTGACACTCACTGGGGGACGGTCCCACACACTCTGTCCCTCACTGGTGGACGGTCGCGCACTCACAGTGACCCTCACTGGGGGACGGTCTCACACACACACTGACCCTCACTGGGGGACAGTCCCACACACACATTGACCCTCACTGGGGGACGGTCTTACACACACTGACCCTCACTGGTGGACGGTCGCGCACACACACTGACCCTCACTGGGGGACGGTCCCACACACACACTGACACTCACAGGGGGACAGACCCACTCACACACTGAACCTCACTGGGGGATGGTCCAACACACAGTGACCCTCACTGGGGGACGGTCCCACACAAACACTGACCCTCACTGGGGGACGGTCAAACACAAACGCTGACCCTCACTGGGGGACAGTCCCACACACACAGTGACCCCCACTGGGGTACAGACCCACACAAACACTGACCTTCACTGGGGGACAGTCCCACACACACACACTGACCCTCACTGGGGGACGGTCCCACACAAACACTGACACTCACTGGGGGATGGTCCCACACAAACACTGACCCTCACAGGGGGACAGTCCCACACACACACTGACCCTCACTGGGGAACAGACCCACACACACACTGACCCTCACTGGGGGACAGACCCACTCACACACTGACCATCACTGGGGGAAGGTCCCAAACACACTGACCCTCACTGGGGACAGTCCCACACACACACACTGACCCTCACTGGAGGACAGTCCCACACACACACTGACCCTCACTGGGGACAGACCCACACAAACACTGACCACCACTGGGGGACAGTCCCAAACACACTGACCTTCACTGGGGGACGGTCCCACACACACGCTGACCCTCACTGCGGGACAGTCCCACACAAACATTGACCCTCACTGGGGGACAGACCCACACATACTTTAACCCTCACTGGGAGACGGTCCCACACACACACTGACCCTCATTGGAGGACGGTCCCACACACACACACACACACACACTGATCCTCACTGGGGGATGGTGCCACACACACACTGACCCTCACTGGGGGACAGTCCCACACACACACACTGACCCTCCCTGGGGGA
The DNA here is from genome assembly GCF_030144855.1 of Hypanus sabinus. Taxonomy (NCBI): domain Eukaryota; kingdom Metazoa; phylum Chordata; class Chondrichthyes; order Myliobatiformes; family Dasyatidae; genus Hypanus; species Hypanus sabinus. The sequence goes on from NC_082728.1 coordinate 2,298,262, forward strand.
CTGTCCCATACACTGACCCTCACTGGGGAACGGTCTCACACACACAGTGACCCTCACAGTGGGACAGACCCACACAAACATTGACCCTCACTGAGGGACAGTCCCACACAGACACTGATCCTCACTGGGGGACAGTCCCACACACACACTGACCCTCACTGGGGGACGGTCCCACACACACACTGACCCTCACTGGGGGACGGTCCCACACACACACTGACCCTAACTGGGGGACAGACCCACTCACACACTGACCCTCACTGGGGGACGGTCCCACACACACACTGACCCTCACTGGGGGACGGTCCCACACAAACACTGACGATCATGGGGGACAATCTCACACACATACTGACCCGCACTGGGGGACGGTCCCACACAAACACTGACCCTCACTGAGGGACGGTCCCACACACACACTGACCCTCACTGGGGGACGGTCCCACACAAACACTGACCCTCACTGGGGGACAATCTCACACACATACTGACCCTCACTGGGGGACAGTCCCACACACACACTGATCCTCACTGGGGGACAGTCCCACACACACACTGACCCTCACTGGGGGACGGTCCCACACACACACTGACCCTCACTGGGGGACGGTCCCACACACACACTGACCCTAACTGGGGGACAGACCCACTCACACACTGACCCTCACTGGGGGACGGTCCCAAACACACTGACCCTCACTGGGGGACGGTCCCACACAAACACTGACCCTCACTGAGGGACGGTCCCACACACACACTGACCCTCACTGGGGGACGGTCCCACACAAACACTGACCCTCACTGGGGGACAATCTCACACACATACTGACCATCACTGGGGGACGGTCCCACACAAACACTGACCATCACTGAGGGACGGTCCCACACATACACTGACCCTCACTGGGGGACTATCTCACACAAACACTGACCCTCACTGGAGGACAGTCCCACAAACACTGTCCCTCACTGGTGGACGGCCGCGCACTCACAGTGACCCTCACTGGGGGACGGTCTCACACACACACTGACCCTCACTGGTGGACAGTCCCACACACACATTGACCCTCACTGGGGGACGGTCTTACACACACTGAACCTCACTGGGGGATGGTCCGACACACAGTGACCCTCACTGGGGGATGGTCCCACACAAACACTGACCCTCCCTGGGGGACGGTCCCACACACACACACACTGACCCTCACTGGGGGACGGTCCCACACACACACTGACCCTCACTGGGGGACGGTCACACACAAACGCTGACCCTCACTGGGGGACGGTCCCACACACACAGTGACCCTCACTGGGGTACAGACCCACACAAACACTGACCCTCACTGGGGGACAGTCCCACACACACACACTGACCCTCACTGGGGGACGGTCCCACACACACACTGACCCTCACTGGGGGACAGTCCCACACACACACTGACCCTCACTGGGGTACGGTCCCACACACACACACACACTTACCCTCACTGGGGGATGGTGCCACACACACACTGACCCTCACTGGGGGACAGTCCCACACACGCACTGACCGTCCCTGGGGGACTGTCCCATACACTGAACCTCACTGGGGGACGGTCCCACACACACATTGACCCTCACTGGGGGACAGTCCCAAACACACACTGACCCTTACTGAGGGACGGTCCCACACACACACTGACACTCACTGGGGGACAGTCCCAAACACACACTGACCCTCACTGGGGGACAGCCCCACACACACTGACCCTCACTGGGGTCAGTCCCAAACACACACTGACCCTCACTGGGGGACGGTCCCACACACACACTGACACTCACTGGGGGACAGTCCCACACAAACACTGACTCTCACTGGGGGACGGTCCCACACACACACTGACCCTCACTGGGAGACGGTCGCACACACACACTGACCCTCACTGGGAGACGGTCGCACACACACACTGACCCTCTCTGGGGGACAGACCCACACACACACTGACCCTCTCTGGGGGACAGACCCACACACACACTGACCCTCACTGGGGGACAGTCCCACACACATGCTGACCCTCTCTGGTGGTCAGACCCACACAAACACTGACTCTCACTGGGGGACGGTCCCACACACACACTGACCCTCACTGGGAGACGGTCCCACACACACACTGACCCTCACTGGGGGACGGTCCCACACACACATTGACCCTCACTGGGGGAGGGTCCCACACACACACTGAACCTCACTGGGGGATGGTCCCGCACACACACTGACCCTGACTGGGGGACGGTCCCACACAAACACTGACCCTCACTGGGGGACAGTCCCACACAAACACTGACCCTCACTGGGGAACAGTCCCCCACACACACTGACCTCACTGGGGGACAGTCCCACACACATGCTGACCCTCACAGGGGGACAGTCCCACACAAACACTGACCCTCACTGGGGGACGGTCCACACACACTGACCCTCACCGGGGGACAGTCCCACACACACACAGTGACCCTCACTGGGGGATGGTCCCACACACACAGTGATCCGCACCGGGGGACAGTCCCACACAAACACTGACCCTCACAGGGGGACGGTCCCCCACACACAGTGATCCTCACTGGGGGACAGACCCACACACACACTGACCCTCACTGGGGGACAGTCCCACACACACACACTGATCCTCACTGGGGAACAGACCCACACACACACTGACCCTCACTGGGGGACAGTCCCACACACATACTGGCCCTGAATGCGGGACGGTCCCACACACACACTGACCCTCACTGGGAGACGGTCCCACACACACACTGACCCTCACTGGGGGACGGTCCCACACACACATTGACCCTCACTGGGGGAGGGTCCCACACACACACTGAACCTCACTGGGGGACGGTCCCGCACACACACTGACCCTGACTGGGGGACGGTCCCACACAAACACTGACCCTCACTGGGGGACAGTCCCACACAAACACTGACCCTCACTGGGGAACAGTCCCCCACACACACTGACCTCACTGGGGGACAGTCCCACACACATGCTGACCCTCACAGGGGGACAGTCCCACACAAACACTGACCCTCACTGGGGGACGGTCCACACACACTGACCCTCACCGGGGGACAGTCCCACACACACACAGTGACCCTCACTGGGGGATGGTCCCACACACACAGTGATCCGCACCGGGAGACAGTCCCACACAAACACTTACCCTCACAGGGGGACGGTCCCCCACACACAGTGATCCTCACTGGGGGAAAGACCCACACACACACTGACCCTCACTGGGGGACAGTCCCACACACACACACTGATCCTCACTGGGGAACAGACCCACACACACACTGACCCTCACTGGGGGACAGTCCCACACACATACTGGCCCTGAATGAGGGACGGTCCCACACACACACTGACCCTCACTGGGGGACAGTCCCACACAAACACTGACTCTCACTGGGGGACGGTCCCACACACACACTGACTGGGGGACAATCTCACACACCCACTGACCCTCACTGGGGACAGACCCACACAAACACTGACCCTCACTGGAGGACAGTGCCACACACACACTGACCATCACTGGGGGACGGTCCCAAACACACTGACCCTCACTGGAGGACAGTGCCACACACACACTGACCATCACTGGGGACAGACCCACACAAACACTGACCCTCACTGGGGACAGTCCCACACACACACACTGACCCTAACTGGGGGACAGACCCACACACACACTGACCCTCACTGGGGGACAATCTCACACACACACACTGACCCTCACTGGGGACAGACCCACACAAACACTGACCCTCACTGGGGGACAGTGCCACACACACACTGACCACCACTGGGGGACAGTCCCAAACACACTGACCTTCACTGGGGGACGGTCCCACACACACACTGACCCTCACTGGGGACAGTCCCACACACACACACTGACCCTCACTGGGGGACAGACCCACACACACACTGACCCTCACTGGTGGACGGTCCCACACACACAGTGACCCTCACTGGGGGACAGACCCACACAAACACTGACACTCACTGGGGGACAGTCCCACACACACTGTCCCTCACTGGTGGACGGTCTCACACACACACTGACCCTCACTGGGGACAGTCCCACACACATATTGACCCTCACTGGGGGACAGTCTTACACACACTGACCCTCACTGGCGGACGGTCGCGCACACACACTGCCCCTCACTGGGGTACGGTCCCACTCACACACTGAACCTCACTGGGGGATGGTCCCACACAAACACTGACCCTCCCTGGGGGACGGTCCCACACACACACACACACTGGCCCTCACTGGGGGACGGTCCCACACACACACTGACCCTCACTGGGGGACGGTCACACACAAACGCTGACCCTCACTGGGGGACGGTCCCACACACACAGTGACCCTCACTGGGGTACAGACCCACACAAATACTGACCCTCACTGGGGGACAGTCCCACACACACACACTGACCCTCACTGGGGGACGGTCCCACACACACACTGACCCTCACTGGGGGACAGTCCCACACACACACTGACCCTCACTGGGGTACGGTCCCACACACACACACACACTTACCCTCACTGGGGGATGGTGCCACACACACACTGACCCTCACTGGGGGACGGTCCCACACACACAGTGACCCTCACTGGGGTACAGACCCACACAAATACTGACCCTCACTGGGGGACAGTCCCACACACACACACACTGACCCTCACTGGGGGACGGTCCCACACACACACTGACCCTCACTGGGGGACAGTCCCACACACACACTGACCCTCACTGGGGTACGGTCCCACACACACACACACACTTACCCTCACTGGGGGATGGTGCCACACACACACTGACCCTCACTGGGGGACAGTCCCACACACGCACTGACCCTCCCTGGGGGACTGTCCCATACACTGAACCTCACTGGGGGACGGTCCCACACACACATTGACCCTCACTGGGGGAGAGACCCACACACACACCGACCCTGTCTGGGGGACGGTCCCACACACACTTTGACCCTCATTGGGGGACAGTCCCACACACACACTGACTCTCACTGGGCGACGACCCCACACACACTGACCCTCACTGGGGGACAGTCCCACACACACACTGACCCTCACTGGGGGACAGTCCCACACAAACACTGACCCTCACCGGGGGACAGTCCCACACACACATTGACCCTCACTGGGGGACAGACCCATACAAACACTGACCCTCACTGGGGGACAGTCCCAAACACACACTGACCCTCACTGGGGGACAGACCCACACAAACACTGACCCTCACTGGGGGACGGTCCCACACACACACACTGACCCTCACTGGGGGACAGACCCACACAAACACTGACCCTCACTGAGGGACAGACCCACACACACACTGACCCTCACTGGGGGACAGACCCACACAAACACTGACCCTCACTGGGGGACAGTCCCAAATACACACTGACCCTCACTGGGAGACTGTCCCAAACACACACTGACCCTCACTGGGGGAGAGTCCCACACACACACTGACCCTCACTGGGGGACAATCTCACACACACAGTGACCCTCACTGGGGGACAGTCCCACACACACACTGACCCTCACTGGGGGACAATCTCACACACACAGTGACCCTCACTGGGAGACGGTCCCACACACACTTTGACCCTCACTGAGGGACGGTCCCAGACACACACTGACCCTCACTGGGGGACAGACCCACACACACTTTGACCCTCACTGGGGGACAGTCCCAAACACACACTGACCCTCACTGGGGGACAGTCCCACACACACTGACCCTCACTGGGGGACGGTCCCAAACACACACTGACTGGGGGACAATCTCACACAGACACACTGACCCTCACTGGGGGACAGTCCCACACACATGCTGACCCTCTCTGGTGGTCAGACCCACACAAACACTGACCCTCACTGGGGGACGGTCCCACACACACACTGACCCTCACTGGGAGACGGTCCCACACACACACTGACCCTCACTGGGGGACGGTCCCACACACACATTGACCCTCACTGGGGGACGGTCCCACACACACACTGAACCTCACTGGGGGACGGTCCCACACACACACTGACCCTGACTGGGGGACGGTCCCACACAAACACTGACCCTCACTGGGGGACAGTCCCACACAACCACTGACCCTCACTGGGGGACAGTCCCCCACACACACTGACCTCACTGGGGGACAGTCCCACACACATGCTGACCCTCACAGGGGGACAGTCCCACACAAACACTGACCCTCACTGGGGGACGGTCCCACACACACTGACCCTCACCGGGGGACAGTCCCACACACACACAGTGACCCTCACTGGGGGATGGTCCCACACACACAGTGATCCGCACCGGGGGACAGTCCCACACAAACACTGACCCTCACAGGGGGACGGTCCCCCACACACAGTGATCCTCACTGGGGGACAGTCCCACACACACACACTGACCCTCACTGGGGAACAGACCCACACACACACTGACCCTCACTGGGGGACAGTCCCACACACACACTGGCCCTCAATGAGGGAAGGCCCCACACACACACTGACCCTCACTGGGGGACAGTCCCACACAAACACTGACTCTCACTGGGGGACGGTCCCACACACACATTGACCCTCTCTGGGGGACGGTCCCACACACACATTGACCCTCACTGGGGGACGGTCCCACACACACACTGACTGGGGGACAATCTCACACACACACACACTGACCCTCACTGGGGGACAGTCCCACACACATGCTGACCCTCTCTGGTGGTCAGACCCACACAAACACTGACCCTCACTGGTGGACGGTCCCACACACACACTGACCCTCACTGGGAGACGGTCCCACACACACACTGACCCTCACTGGGGGACGGTCCCACACACACATTGACCCTCACTGGGGGACGGTCCCACACACACACTGAACCTCACTGGGGGACGGTCCCACACACACACTGACCCTGACTGGGGGACGGTCCCACACAAACACTGACCCTCACTGGGGGACAGTCCCACACAACCACTGACCCTCTCTGGGGGACAGTCCCCCACACACACTGACCTCACTGGGGGACAGTCCCACACACATGCTGACCCTCACAGGGGGACAGTCCCACACAAACACTGACCCTCACTGGGGGACGGTCCCACACACACTGACCCTCACCGGGGGACAGTCCCACACACACACAGTGACCCTCACTGGGGGATGGTCCCACACACACAGTGATCCGCACCGGGGGACAGTCCCACACAAACACTGACCCTCACAGGGGGACGGTCCCCCACACACAGTGATCCTCACTGGGGGACAGTCCCACACACACACACTGACCCTCACTGGGGAACAGACCCACACACACACTGACCCTCACTGGGGGACAGTCCCACACACACACTGGCCCTCAATGAGGGAAGGCCCCACACACACACTGACCCTCATTGGGGGACAGTCCCACACAAACACTGACTCTCACTGGGGGACGGTCCCACACACACATTGACCCTCTCTGGGGGACAGACCCACACACACACTGACCCTCACTGGGGGACGGTCCCAAACACACACTGACTGGGGGACAATCTCACACACCCACTGACCCTCACTGGGGGACAGTCCCACACACATGCTGACCCTCTCTGGTGGACAGACCCACACAAACACTGACCCTGACTGGGGGACGGTCCCACACACACACTGACCCTCACTGGGAGACGGTCCCACACACACACTGACCCTCACTGGGGGACGGTCCCACACACACATTGACCCTCACTGGGGGACGGTCCCACACACACACTGAACCTCACTAGGGTACGGTCCCACACACACACTGACCCTGACTGGGGGACGGTCCCACACAAACACTGACCCTCACTGGGGGACAGTCCCACACAACCACTGACCCTCACTGGGGGACAGTCCCCCACACACTGACCTCACTGGGGGACAGTCCCACACACATGCTGACCCTCACAGGGGGACAGTCCCACACAAACACTGACCCTCACTGGGGGACGGTCCCACACACACACACTGACCCTCACTGGGGGACAGACCCACACAAACACTGACCCTCACTGAGGGACAGACCCACACACACACTGACCCTCACTGGGGGACAATCTCACACACAGTGACCCTCACTGGGAGACGGTCCCACACACACTTTGACCCTCACTGAGGGACGGTCCCAGACACACACTGACCCTCACTGGGGGACAGACCCACACACACACTGACCCTCACTGGGGGACAATCTCACACACACAGTGACCCTCACTGGGAGACGGTCCCACACACACTTTGACCCTCACTGAGGGACGGTCCCAGACACACACTGACCCTCACTGGGGGACAGACCCACACACACTTTGACCCTCACTGGGGGACAGTCCCAAACACACACTGACCCTCACTGAGGGACAGTCCCACACACACACTGACACTCACTGGGGGACAGTCCCAAACACACACTGACCCTCACTGGGGGACAGTCCCACACACACTGACCCTCACTGGGGGACGGTCCCAAACACACACTGACTGGGGGACAATCTCACACACACACACACTGACCCTCACTGGGGGACAGTCCCACACACATGCTGACCCTCTCTGGTGGTCAGACCCACACAAACACTGACCCTCACTGGTGGACGGTCCCACACACACACTGACCCTCACTGGGAGACGGTCCCACACACACACTGACCCTCACTGGGGGACGGTCCCACACACACATTGACCCTCACTGGGGGACGGTCCCACACACACACTGAACCTCACTGGGGGACGGTCCCACACACACACTGACCCTGACTGGGGGACGGTCCCACACAAACACTGACCCTCACTGGGGGACAGTCCCACACAACCACTGACCCTCACTGGGGGACAGTCCCCCACACACACTGACCTCACTGGGGGACAGTCCCACACACATGCTGACCCTCACAGGGGGACAGTCCCACACAAACACTGACCCTCACTGGGGGACGGTCCCACACACACTGACCCTCACCGGGGGACAGTCCCACACACACACAGTGACCCTCACTGGGGGATGGTCCCACACACACAGTGATCCGCACCGGGGGACAGTCCCACACAAACACTGACCCTCACAGGGGGATGGTCCCCCACACACAGTGATCCTCACTGGGGGACAGACCCACACACACACTGACCCTCACTGGGGAACAGACCCACACACACACTGACCCTCACTGGGGGACAGTCCCGCACACACACTGGCCCTCAATGAGGGAAGGCCCCACACACACACTGACCCTCACTGGGGGACAGTCCCACACAAACACTGACTCTCACTGGGGGACGGTCCCACACACACATTGACCCTCTCTGGGGGACAGACCCACACACACACTGACCCTCACTGGGGGACGGTCCCAAACACACACTGACTGGGGGACAATCTCACACACCCACTGACCCTCACTGGGGGACAGTCCCACACACATGCTGACCCTCTCTGGTGGACAGACCCACACAAACACTGACCCTGACTGGGGGACGGTCCCACACACACACTGACCCTCACTGGGAGACGGTCCCACACACACACTGACCCTCACTGGGGGACGGTCCCACACACACATTGACCCTCACTGGGGGACGGTCCCACACACACACTGAACCTCACTAGGGTACGGTCCCACACACACACTGACCCTGACTGGGGGACGGTCCCACACAAACACTGACCCTCACTGGGGGACAGTCCCACACAACCACTGACCCTCACTGGGGGACAGTCCCCCACACACACTGACCTCACTGGGGGACAGTCCCACACACATGCTGACCCTCACAGGGGGACAGTCCCACACAAACATTGACCCTCACTGGGTGACGGTCCCACACACACTGACCCTCACCGGGGGACAGTCCCACACACACACAGTGACCCTCACTGGGGGATGGTCCCACACACACAGTGATCCGCACCGGGGGACAGTCCCACACACACACTGACCCTCACTGGGGGACAGTCCCACACACACACACTGACCCTCACTGGGGAACAGACCCACACACACACTGACCCTCACTGGGGGACAGTCCCACACACACACTGGCCCTCAATGAGGGACGGTCCCACACACACACTGACCCTCACTGGGGGACAGACCCACACACACACACTGACCCTCACTGGGGGTCAGTCCCACACACACACACTGACCCTCACTGAGGGACAGTCCCACACACACACTGGCCCTCAATGAGGGTCAGTCCCACTCAAACACTGACCCTCACTGGGGGACAGTCCCACACACACACTGACCCTCACTGAGGGACAGTCCCACACACACACTGACCCTCACTGGGGGACAGTCCCACACACACACTGACCCTCACTGAGGGACACTCCCAGACACACACTGGCCCTCAATGAGGGACGGTCCCACACAAACACTGACCCTCACTGGGGGACAGTCCCACACACACACTGGCCCTCAATGAGGGACGGTCCCACACAAACACTGACCCTCACTGGGAGACAGTCCCTCACACACACTGACCCTCACTGAGGGACGGTCCCACACACACACACCCTCACCGGGGGACGGTCCCACACACACACTGACCCTCACTGGGGGACGGTCCCACACAAACACTGACCCTCACTGGGGGACTGTCCCACACACACACTGACGCTGACTGGGGGACGGTCCCACACAAACACTGACCCTCACTGGGGGACAGTCCCACACACACACTCTGACCCTCACAGGGGGATGGTCCCACACACTGACCCTCACTGGGGGACAGTCCCACACACACACACTGACTCTCACTGGGGGACGGTCCCACACACACACTGACCCTCACTGGGGGACAGTCCCATACACACACACTGACCCCCACTGGGGGACTGTCCCACACACACTGACCCTCACTGGGGGACGATCTCACACATACAGTGACCCTCACTGGGGGACAGACCCACACACACAGTGACCCTCACTGGGGGATGGTCTCACACACACACTGACCCTCACTGGGGGACAGACCCACACACACATTGACCCTCACTGGGGGACAGTCCCACACACACTGTCCGTCACTGGTGGACGGTCGCGCACTCACAGTGACCCTCACTGGGGGATGGTCTCACACACACATGCTGACCCTCACGGGGGGACGGTCCCACACACACACTGACCCTCATGGGGGACAGTCCCACACACACACTGACCCTCACTGGGGGATGGTCTCACACACACACTGACCCTCACTGGGGGACAGTCCCACACACACACTGACCCT
>NC_082728.1:2322115-2398884 GCF_030144855.1 Hypanus sabinus
GTCAGTGTGTGTGTGGGACCGTCCCCCAGTGAGGGTCAGTGTGTGTGTGTGTGGGACTGTCCCCCAGTGAGGGTCAGTGTGTGTGTGTGTGGGACCATCCCCCAGTGAGGGTCAGTGTGTGTGTGTGTGGGACTGTCCCCCAGTGAGGGTCAGTGTGTGTGTGTGTGGGACCATCCCCCAGTGAGGGTCAGTGTGTGTGTGTGTGGGTCTGTCCCCCAGTGAGGGTCAGTGTGTGTGTGTGTGTGTGTGTGGGACTGTCCCCCAGTGAGGGTCAGTGTGTGTGTGGGACCGTCCCCCAGTGAGGGTCAGTGTGTGTGTGTGTGGGACCGTCCCCCAGTGAGGGTCAGTGTGTGTGTGTGTGGGACTGTCCCCCAGTGAGGGTCAGTGTGTGTGTGTGTGGGTCTGTCCCCCAGTGAGGGTCAGTGTGTGTGTGTGTGGGACCATCCCCCAGTGAGGGTCAGTGAGTGTGTGGGACCGTCCCCCAGTGAGGTTTAGTGTTTGTGGACTATCAGTTTTTGTCTCTCGAAGGGTAAATTTCTTCCACCAATGGCGCCGGAAGCAGAATTTGAAGAATTTTAAAGATGGGGAAGCGGTGGAACCGTGGAGATGGTAGAAGTGAAATGTCTGATCACAGGGACACTAAAGCAGAGCGAGATGACAGACAGATCTGTTCTGGTTATTGAATGGTGGCGGCAATTAGATGGGCTGAGTGGCCTTTTGTTCTCCCCATTGGTCGCTGTGAATTCCCCCCCCCCACCCCGCGTAAGGGGTGGTGGGAATGTGTGACACTCCCCCAGAAATACTGGACATTTGTACTCAGGCCGGCGAGTGACCCGTGCCCCAGTGACCGATGCCCGGGCCGAGGCCCAGCCGCCAGTGTCAGATGACGGCACAGATAATCCGGGTGAGTCGGAGCCGGGGCCAGTGGTTCCCAGGATCCGAGTCTGCGGACAGGATTACTCCTGATCTCCGGGCCGTGAGCAGACTGTCTAATACGATTAGCACAATAATTACTTCATTCCGCTGCAAAACTAAGATGAAAATAAATAATCTTTTGCGGATAAAGATTAGAAAGTTCCTGATGGAACTTCATCTGAAATTTAACCCTTACCCCGATCATCTGTCCCCACACATTGCCACAAGCTCCAAGCGTCAGGCTCGAACACCCAACCCACTATCCTCAAACTGACTTCCAACCTTTAAGCTCCAAACCTCCTCCCCCCAATCAGATTGCATCACCGCCTGATGAAGGTCTCGGCCGAAACCCCCACTGTTTATTCCCAACCATAGGTACTGCCTGACCTGCTGAGTTCCTCCAGCCCGTTATGTGTATCGCGTCGGCGTCCGGTAAGGAAGGGTCCCTACACAGGATGAGAGGGTTGTTGACTCAACCAACTCCATCATGACCACTAGCCTCCTCACCATCGAGGACATCAAAAGATACTGCCTCCGAGAAGCAACAACCGTCACGATGGACCCTGGCCATCCGGGACATACTCACTCGTCATGACTGTCACCAGAACCTCAGGAACAGATTCTGCCATCAGATTTCTGAACGCTCCATCAACTCTACCTCACTATTTTCTTTTTGTAATTGAAGTATTTTTACTGTACTGTGCAGCAACACATTATGGGGGGAAGAGTGGAACGGGTACATGGATGGTAGGGGTATGGTCACGGTGTAGGCACAGACTAGATGGTCCAAAGAGCCTGTTTCTGTGCTGTGTTTTGATCCTGATTCCCAATCATCCTGCAGCTTCTGGACACGAGTCGGTCTCGGAGTGGGGGTTCGGTGCCCTCACCCTGTACTCGTCCTACAGGTACTGGGATCAAACTGCCCCCAACACCTCGCAACTGTTCTGTTCTAAAAAAAATAGCGCGGAAGGGCCTGAGTGGTAGGGAGGGATTGGTCAGACTAGGTCTTTATTGCTTGAACGGGAGAATGGAGGTGTTTAAATTCATCAGAACAAGAGGTTTGGTTTTGAGATTCTGCAGATGCCGGAGGAACTCAGCGGGTCAGGCAGCATCTGTGGGAGTGAATAAACAACGAAGACCCTCTTCAGTACTGGAAAGGAAGGGAGAAAATGCCGGAATAACATGGCCAGGGAAGGAGGAGGCTGCCGGTTGGGAGGGGAAAGAGGGGCTGGAGATGGAGGAATCTGATAGGGGAGGGGAGTGGACCACGGGACAAAGGGAAAGAGGAGGAGATCTACGGGAGAGAAGAACTAAGAGACGGAATGGGGAATACAAGAAGGGGGGGGGGTGACATTTTATAGCGGATAGAGAAATCGATGTTCATGCCATCAGGTTGGAGGTTACCCAGACGGAATATAAGGTGTTGCTCCTCCACCCTGAGGGTGGCATCATCTTGGCACAAGAGGAGTCCATGAACCAACATGTCGGAACGGGAATTGCCAAGTTCGGCCACCGGGGAATTCCGCTTTTGGCGGATGGAGCAGATGAGTTCGACGTAGAGGTTCTATCCCTTCCCTTCCACATAACTCTCCTGTCTCTACCATCCAAGTTAATCTTCAAGGTCAATCGTCACATTATAAGAAAGGGTTAATTGGGGATATAGTGTTTTGGGAGTCTTCAGGCAAAAGTACTCAAAATAAAACAATATTATCCAGTCCTGACGAAGGGTCTCGGCTGCAAACGTTGACTGCTTGTTTCAACGGATGCTGCCCGACCTGCTGAGTTCCTCCAGCTTGTACGTGTTGAAACAATATTATTTAAAGCTCGAATCAAACAGAAATGACGTGTGGTTTGCTCTGGGAGAGGGGGAATTAGGTCAGGTGTGACAGAGAGGCTCAGAATGGCCGCCCGGTCTACATGGAATCTGTATTCCCTTCCCAGGCAGCTGCTGAGCCGACAGGGATAAGATGGAAAGATCTGGAACGTCGAACTTGAGGCCAAAGAGAAGGAAGCGTTAGTTAGAAAAGAGCAGAGCATCCGGAGTGGCTGAGTAAGAAATTGGACAACAGTTTGTATCACAGAGTCATAGAACACTACAGTACAGAGGAGGCTCTTCGGCCCATCGAGATGGTTCTGAACTGTTATTCTGCCTACTCCTATCGGCCTGCACCTGGATAACAACCCCCCATGCCCCTCCCATCCACGTAGTTAACCAAACTCCCTTTAAATGTTGAAATCGAACGCGCATCTCGTTTTACAGTCGTGCCACCCTGAGTGAAATTCGTGAAAACATCTTCAGAGATGTGAGAAGAGAAAGTAGAACGAAAGCTAACCCGAGTCCCATTTGGTCTGGGGAAATGGCGGAGAAATTGAACAAATATTTTGTCTGTCTTGATGGATGATGGAAAACCGCGGCGAACGACAGAGCAGAAAGAAAGTCCCGTCATAAATAAGTGAGGGGCGGTGCGGTGGTGTAATAGCCGCCGCTGTCTGTGACTGACGGCTTTCCTCTGGACGCCCCGTGAATTCCCACACTCCAAGCAGCTGCGGGCTCGGGTTGGGAGTTGTGGAGGACATTCCGTGTTGGAACCCGGAAGCGTGGCGTCACTTGCGTATCCTCCAACTGTGTTGGTCGTTGACGCAAACAAGGCTTTTCACGGTATGTTTAGCTCTACACGTGACAAATAAAGCAAAACTTGATCTTAGGTCCAGCACCCCCCCCCCCAAGGAAGCGGACCGTTGTGGTGCTGGGAGAGCAGCGGGGAGCTGGACAGGAGAACGTCTCTGAAGGAGCCTGGAGACTCCGGAGTGCAGCAGGATGCCTATGGAACTGTCCCGTATTTTACTCTCTTTCTGCGCTGCTTATTTTTAATATTCCTTAATACAGCGTACTACTGTCACCAGACAATAAATATCACGATATCTGTCAGTTATAATAAACACAATTCTGAGATTAGCTGCGGAAAAGATCTTTCTCCAGTCGTCTGCCCGAGACTCAGTTCACTGTCCCAACATAAGGGTCTTCATTAGGACTGACAGGAGAAATAATTTGTTCTTTAGCAGGGGAGAGTCTTGGGAACTGTCTCCCGAGGAGGGCTATGCTGGTTGTCATCATATAGACACAATGAGTTGTTAGATCGTTGGAT
Organism: Hypanus sabinus; assembly: GCF_030144855.1. Classification (NCBI taxonomy): domain Eukaryota; kingdom Metazoa; phylum Chordata; class Chondrichthyes; order Myliobatiformes; family Dasyatidae; genus Hypanus; species Hypanus sabinus. The sequence goes on from NC_082728.1 coordinate 2,326,177, forward strand.
ACAAAACGATGAGGGGTACAGATAGGGTAAACAGAGGAAATGATGAGGAGTACAGATAGGGTAAACAGAGTAATTGATGAGAGGTATTAAATGGGTAAACAGTAAATGATGAGGGTATTGATAGGGTAAACAGGGTAAATGATGAGGGGTATTGGTAAATAGGGTAAATGATGAGGGTATTGATAGGGTAAACAGGGTAAACGATGAGTGGTATTGATAGGGAAAACAGAGTAAATGATGAGGGGTATAGGGTAAACAGGGTAAATGATGAGGGGTACAGATAGGGTAAACAGAGTAATTGATGAGAGGTATTAAATGGGTAAACAGTAAATGATGAGGGTATTGATAGGGTAAACAGCGTAAACGATGAGGGGTATTGATAGGGAAAACAGAGTAAATGATGAGGGTATTGAATGAGTAAACAGAGTAAATGATGAGGGGTACTGGTAGAGTAAACAGTTAATGATGAAGGGTACAGATAGGGTAAACACCAGCAGGCTCTTACCACTGAGGCTGGGTGAAATTAGAACTGGAAGTCATGGGTTATGGGGGAAATGTGAAATGTTTAAGGGGAACTGGAGGGGAAGCTTTTCACCCAGAGGGTGGTGAAAGTGTGGAATGAGCCGCCAGCTGAAGTGGTTACGTGCTTGATTACTGCATTTAAGAGTAGTTTGGATAAGTATCTGCATGACAGTGGTATGGGGGCTAAATCGAGGTGAAGGCCGATGGGGCCCGAACGAGGTAGGCTGAAGGGCGTTCTTTTGAGTTCTCGCTCAGGGCTGGAGCTCACAGGTGTATTGGGCTGATTTCCTGGAAGAGTATATTGAGAAACCAACCGAAGGATAAGCTGTTTTATGTTTGGTAGTGCTTACCTCCGCTAGCTTGCAGGTTACCCCTGGGCAAGGTGTAGCCCCTGCTTAGCCCCTCAATCAGGATCAGGCGAAGCGATGGGAGCAGGTGGTGGACGGTCGTATGAGCAGCTGGTGCAGATCACAAGTCCTGGATATGTGACCACTGACGCCAGGCAGGCAAACCCTGAAGAGTATTGATAATGGCCGTGGTCTCCCGTCCTATAAAGACACTGCCCGGAAAGCAATGGCAAACCACTTCTGTAGAAAAAGTTGCCAATAATAATTATAATTGCTCACGTTAACAACACATAACAACAACAACAATATTAATAATAATAATAATGTTTATACCGGAACATGGTTGAAGGCACGAGTCGGAGAGTCCTGAGTCCGGGTCACTGGCGAGACCCGGCTCGACACTGAAGGCAGATAAGAAGTCCGGAATTCGAGGTCCACTGACCGGAGCCCCGGGTCTGCAGGGGTTGATAAAGGCCTAATTGTCTGTGAATCCACGAAGACGGCAGGTCCTGGGATTAAAAGATTGTGTTTGTACGTGTGTGGGTGGTAGGGGGAAGGGGCTCGTGATCTTTGTTGTTCTGCTAAACACGAAGGCCACGCTGTTGTTGGCGCTGGAATATGAGACCACAGTTGCGGGCTGCCCCCAGCATGTCCTTTGATTGTGTTGGCTGTTAATGCAAATGGCACAGTTCAGTGTACACGTGGTAAATGAATCCGAATCGGAATCGATTAATCGACGACCTGGCAATGAAGGATTCAGAGGGAAAGGCGATCGTGGCTCGGAGCTGCTGAAGGAAGTTAGCGGTGAGAAAGAACGCCTCCACACCTTCCTCCCATTGTTGATACTGGAGGAATGAGCGATCTTACTGGAACAGGATCCGGGAGGGTGCTGTGACTGGGAACACTGAGTGGATGTTTTCCCATGGGGGGGGGGAGATTCTAGAACTGCGGGCTTAATTTTAGGACAAAAGGGGATCCCTCTCCAAACAGAGGCGGAATTTCTTCTCTCTGAGATTGGTGGATCTGCAGCTCCGTCTCCCAAAGAGCCGGGGAGGTGAAGTTAGAGCGCGGCCAAGCTGGAGACTAGTGGATACTGAACTACAGGCGAATGGAGCCAGGGCGGTGGGCACAGCGCAGCGTGGAGGCAAAAAATTCCAATCAAAGTTAGAACCGGACTGACGGGCCGAATGGCTTATTTCTGTTTCTCATGTCCAGTTCCTATTTGCGCAAGCCAAGTGCAAGCGCCTCTGTCCCAATACACGGCTCCGAAGATGCCGAAACAACAAACACGGAAGTTCACTTTACATCTTGAAAGGCTGGTGAGTCTCAGCCGTGACTCCGTGTCTGGACTGAGAGTCACGAATCAGAGGCTGTGGACAGGGCCCACGGGGGGTTTACCGGAGAAACTCTCTTCTCTGCTGCTGCCACTGAGCAGGAGGTACAGGAGCCTCAGGTCCCACACCACTAGGTTCAGGAACAGTTATTACACCTCAACCATCAGGTCCCACACCACCAGGATCAGGAACAGTTATCACCCCTCAACCATCAGGTCCCACACCACCAGGTTCAGGAACAGTTATTACACCTCAACCATCAGGTCCCACACCACCAGGTTCAGGAACAGTTATCACCCCTCAACCATCAAGTCCAACACCACCAGGTTCAGGAACAGTTATTACCCCTCAACCATCAGGTCCCACACCACCAGGTTCAGGAACAGTTATCACCCCTCGACCATCAGTTCCCACACCACCAGGCTCAGGAACAGTTATCACCCCTCAACCATCAGGTCCCACACCACCAGGTTCAGGAACAGTTATCACCCCTCAATCATCAGGTCCCACACCACCAGGTTCAGGAACAGTTATCACCCCTTAACCATCAGGTCCCACACCACCAGGGTCAGGAACAGTTATCACCCCTCAACCATCAGGTCCCACACCACCAGGGTCAGGAACAGTTATCACCCCTCAACCATCAGGTCCCACATCACCAGGTTCAGGAACAGTTATCACCCTTCAATCATCAGGTCCCACACCACCAGGTTCAGGAACAGTTATCACCCCTCAACCATCAGGTCCCACACCACCAGGTTCAGGAACAGTTATCACCCCTCAATCATCAGGTCCCACACCACCAGGTTCAGGAACAGTTATCACCCCTCAACCATCAGGTCCCACACCACCAGGTTCAGGAACAGTTATCACCCCTCAACCATCAGGTCCCACACCACCAGGTTCAGGAACAGTTATCACCCCTCAACCATCAGGTCCCACACCACCAGGTTCAGGAACAGTTATCACCCCTCAACCATCAGGTCCCACACCACCAGGTTCAGGAACAGTTATCACCCCTCAACTATCGGATCCCACACCACCAGGTTCAGGAACAGTTATCACCCCTCAACCATCAGGTCCCACACCACCAGGTTCAGGAACAGTTATCACCTTCAATCATCAGGCTTCTGAACCAGTGTGGATAACTTCACTCACCTCAACTCTGAACTAGCTCACTTTCAACGACTCTGCAACTCGTGTTCTCAGTATCTATCTATCTATCTATCTATCTATCTGTGGTGTTTTGCATTTGAACTGTTTGCCTTTTGCACGTTGGTTGTCTGCTGGTCTTTGTAAGTAATCTATCTTTCTGCCCGTCTATCTTTTCTTCATCGATTCTATTGTATTTCTTTGTTCTACTGTGAATGCCTGCAAGAGAATTAATCTCAGAGTAGTATTAAGTGACATTTACATACTTTGATAACAAATTTGCTTTAAACTTTGAAACAGTTGCTGTTCGTTCAGAAGCAGAGGAGGTTGAGAGGCCGGTGGGATGGGGACTGGGGACGGGGATCGGTGAGAGAACCGTGGGGCGGGGATTGGTGAGAGGTCGGTGTGAGGGGGATCGGTGATAGGCCGGTGGGACGGGGATTGGGGAGAGGTCGGTGGGACGGGGATAGGAGAGAGGTCGGTGGGACGGGGATTGGGGAGAGGTTGGTGGGACGGGGATAGGGGAGAGGTCGGTGGGACGGGGATTGGGGAGAGGTCGGTGGGACGGGGATCGGTGAGAGACCCGTGGGACGGGGATCGGTGATAGGCCGGTGGGACGGGGATTGGGAAGAGTCGGTGGGACGGGGATAGGGGAGAGGTCGGTGGGACGGGGATAGGGGAGAGGCCGGTGGGATGCGGATCGGGGAGAAGTCGGTGGGACGGGGATTGGGGAGAGACCCGTGGGACGGGGATAGGGGAGAGGCCGGTGGGACGGGGATTGGGGAGAGGTCGGTGGGACGGGGATTGGGGAGAGGTTGGTGGGACGGGGATCGGGGTGAGATCGGTGGGACGGGGATTGGGGAGAGGTCGGTGGGACGGGGATCGGGGTGAGATCGGTGGGACGGGGATTGGGGAGAGGTCGGTGGGACGGGGATCGGGGAGAGTCGGTGGGACGGGGATTGGGGAGAGTCGGAGGGACGGGGATTGGTGAGAGGCCGGTGGGAATGGGATTGGTGAGAAACCGGTGGGACGGGGATTGGGGAGAGTCGGTGGGATGGGGATCGGGGAGAGGCCGGTGGGACAGGGATTGGGGAGAGTCGGTGGGACGGGGATCGGGGAGAGGTCGGTGGGACGGGATTTGGTGAGAGGCCCGCGGGACGGGGATTGGGGAGAGTTCGGTGGGACGGGGATCGGGGAGCGGCCGGTGGGACGGGGATTGGTGAGAAATCGGTGGGACGGGGATTGGGGAGAGGTCGGTGGGACGGGGATTGGGGAGAGTCGGTGGGATGGGGATTGGGGAGAGTCGGTGGGACGGGGATCGGGGAGAGGCCGGTGGGACGGGGATAGGGGAGAGGTCCGTGGGACGGGGATTGGGGAGAGTCGGTGGGATGGGGATTGGGGAGAGGTCGGTGGGACGGGGATTGGGAAGAGGTCGGTGGGATGGGGATTGGGAAGAGGTCGGTGGGACGGGGATAGGGGAGAGGTCGGTGGGACGGGGATAGGGGAGAGGTCGGAGGGACGGGGGTCGGGGAGAAGTCGGAGGGACGGGGATTGGGGAGAGGTCGGTGGGACGGGGATCGGGGAGAAGTCGGTGGGACGGGGATTGGGGAGAGTCGGTGGGAATGGGATTGGTGAGAAACCGGTGGGACGGGGATTGGGGAGAGGTCGGTGGGACGGGGATTGGTGATAGGTCGGTGGGACGGGGATTGGGGAGAGTCGGTGGAAAGGGGATTGGGGAGAGGTCGGTGGGACGGGGATTGGTGATAGGTCGGTGGGACGGGGATTGGGGAGAGTCGGTGGAAAGGGGATTGGGGAGAGGTCGGTGGGACGGGGATTGGTGATAGGTCGGTGGGACGGGGATTGGGGAGAAACCGGTGGGACGGGGATTGGGGAGAGTCGGTGGGAATAGGATTGGTGAGAAACCGGTGGGACGGGGATTGGGGAGAGGTCGGTGGGACGGGGATTGGTGATAGGTCTGTGGGTCGGGGATTGGGGAGAGTCGGTGGGATTGGGATCGGGGAGAGGTCGGTGGGACGGGAATCGGGGAGAGGTCGGTGGGATGGGGATTGGGGAGAGTCGGTGGGATGGGGATCGGGGAGAGGTCGGTGGGACGGGGATCGGGGAGAGGCCGGTGGGAATGGGATTGGTGAGAAACCGGTGGGACGGGAATTGTGGACGGGGATCGGTGAGGCCTGTGGGACGGGGATCGGGGAGAGGTCCATGGGACGGGTTTTGGGAAGAGGTCGGTGTGACGGGGATCGGTGAGAGGCCCGTGGGACGGGGATTGGGGAGAGGTCCATGGGACGGGTTTTGGGAAGAGGTCGGTGGGATGGGGATTGGGGAGAGGTCCGTGGGACGGGGATCGGGGAGAGGTCGGAGGGACGGGGATTGGGGAGAGGTCCATGGGACGGGGATTGGGAAGAGGTCGGTGGGATGGGGATCGGGGAGAGGCCGGTGGGACGGGGATTGGTGATAGGCCGGTGGGGCGGGGATCGGGGAGAGGCCGGTGGGGCGGGGATCGGGGAGAGGCCGGTGGGACGGGGATTGGGGAGAGTCGGTGGGACGGGGATTGGGGAGAGTCGGTGGGACGGGGATCGGTGAGGCCTGTGGGACGGGGATTGGCCTTTCGGCGCGCGATGTCTCTGCCAAACACGATGCTAAATTAAGCCTCTCTTCCGACACATGACCCATATCCCTGCTCTTTCATGTGACCACCGAAAAGCCTCTTAATCAATCTGCATCGCTGCGTGTTACAGAAAGGAACGACACTGCAGCGGACGGGAAGAGTCTACAACGGGTAGTCAGAACTGCATCATCGGCACCAGCTTCCCTGCCAGCAAGGGCATGCAATATATACCGCAAGGTGCCGGAAAAGGGCCAGTAACAATCATGAAGGGCACCACCCACCCTGCTCATGGTCTGTTTGTCCCATTCCCAACCGGGGTGAGGAAGCTACGGAGCATACACGCCAGGCCCACCAGACTCAAAATCAGTTTCTTTCCCCAAGAAGTGAGTCTGATCAAAACCTCCACCCACTGACCCACCCCTCCACTCCCAGACTCAGAAACAGTCACTTTCCCCAAGCAGTGAGGCTGATCAACACCTCCACCCACTGACCCACCACTCCACTCCCAGACTCAGAAACAGTCACTTTCCCCAAGCTGTGTGTCTGATCAACACCTCAACCCACTGACCCACCCCTCCACTCCCAGACTCAGAAACAGTCACTTTCCCCAAGCAGTGAGGCTGATCAACACCTCCACCCACTGACCCACCCCTCCACTCCCACTCAGAAACAGTCACTTTCCCCAAGCAGTGAGGCTGATCAACACCTCCAGCCACTGACCCACCCCTCCACTCCCAGACTCAGAAACAGTCACTTTCCCCAAGCAGTGAGGCTGATCAACACCTCCAGCCACTGACCCACCCCTCCACTCCCAGACTCAGAAACAGTCACTTTCCCCAAGCAGTGAGGCTGATCAACACCTCCAGCCACTAACCCACCCCTCCACTCCCAGACTCAGAAACAGTCACTTTCCCCAAGCAGTGAGGCTGATCAACACCTCCAGCCACTGACCCACCCCTCCACTCCCAGACTCAGAAACAGTCACTTTCCCCAAGCAGTGAGGCTGATCAACACCTCCACCCACCGACCCACCCCTCCACTCCCAGACTCAGAAACAGTCACTTTCCCCAAGCAGTGAGGCTGATCAACACCTCCACCCACTGACCCACCCCTCCACTCCCAGACTCAGAAACAGTCACTTTCCCCAAGCAGTGAGGCTGATCAACACCTCCACCCACTGACCCACCCCTCCACTCCCAGACTCAGAAACAGTCACTTTCCCCAAGCAGTGAGTCTGATCAACACCTCCACCCACTGACCCAGCCCTCCACTCCCAGACTCAGAAACAGTCACTTTCCCCAAGCAGTGAGTCTGATCAACACCTCCACCCACTGACCCAGCCCTCCACTCCCAGACTCAGAAACAGTCACTTTCCCCAAGCAGTGAGTCTGATCAACACCTCCACCCACTAACCCACCCCTCCACTCCCAGACTCAGAAACAGTCACTTTCCCCAAGCAGTGAGTCTGATCAACACCTCCACCCACTGACCCACCCCTCCACTCCCAGACTCAGAAACAGTCACTTTCCCCAAGCAGTGTCTGATCAACACCTCCACCCACTGACCCACCCCTCCACTCCCAGACTCAGAAACAGTCACTTTCCCCAAGCAGTGAGGCTGATCAACACCTCCAGCCACTAACCCACCCCTCCACTCCCAGACTCAGAAACAGTCACTTTCCCCAAGCAGTGAGGCTGATCAACACCTCCACCCACTGACCCACCCCTCCACTCCCAGACTCAGAAACACACTTTCCCCAAGCAGTGAGTCTGATCAACACCTCCACCCACTGACCCACCCCTCCACTCCCAGACTCAGAAACAGTCACTTTCCCCAAGCAGTGAGGCTGATCAACACCTCCACCCACTGACCCACCGCTCCACTCCCAGACTCAGAAACAGTCACTTTCCCCAAGCAGTGAGGCTGATCAACACCTCCACCCACTGACCCACCCCTCCACTCCCAGACTCAGAAACAGTCACTTTCCCCAAGCAGTGAGGCTGATCAACACCTCCACCCACTGACCCACCCCTCCACTCCCAGACTCAGAAACAGTCACTTTCCCCAAGCAGTGTCTGATCAACACCTCCACCCACTGACCCACCCCTCCACTCCCAGACTCAGAAACAGTCACTTTCCCCAAGCAGTGAGGCTGATCAACACCTCCAGCCACTAACCCACCCCTCCACTCCCAGACTCAGAAACAGTCACTTTCCCCAAGCAGTGAGGCTGATCAACACCTCCACCCACTGACCCACCCCTCCACTCCCAGACTCAGAAACACACTTTCCCCAAGCAGTGAGTCTGATCAACACCTCCACCCACTGACCCACCCCTCCACTCCCAGACTCAGAAACAGTCACTTTCCCCAAGCAGTGAGGCTGATCAACACCTCCACCCACTGACCCACCCCTCCACTCCCAGACTCAGAAACAGTCACTTTCCCCAAGCAGTGAGGCTGATCAACACCTCCACCCACTGACCCACCCCTCCACTCCCAGACTCAGAAACAGTCACTTTCCCCAAGCAGTGAGGCTGATCAACACCTCCACCCACTGACCCACCCCTCCACCCAGACTCAGAAACACACTTTCCCCAAGCAGTGAGTCTGATCAACACCTCCACCCACTGACCCACCGCTCCACTCCCAGACTCAGAAACAGTCACTTTCCCCAAGCAGTGAGGCTGATCAACACCTCCACCCACTGACCCACCCCTCCACTCCCAGACTCAGAAACAGTCACTTTCCCCAAGCAGTGAGGCTGATCAACACCTCCACCCACTGACCCACCCCTCCACTCCCAGACTCAGAAACAGTCACTTTCCCCAAGCAGTGAGGCTGATCAACACCTCCACCCACTGACCCACCCCTCCACTCCCAGACTCAGAAACAGTCACTTTCCCCAAGCAGTGAGGCTGATCAACACCTCCAGCCACTAACCCACCCCTCCACTCCCAGACTCAGAAACAGTCACTTTCCCCAAGCAGTGAGTCTGATCAACACCTCCAGCCACTAACCCACCCCTCCACTCCCAGACTCAGAAACAGTCACTTTCCCCAAGCAGTGAGTCTGATCAACACCTCCAGCCACTAACCCACCACTACTTTATTACTTCCTGTCAGTCACCTTATGTACGGCCTAGCCTCACTTTATGGACAGACAATCGATCTATGTATATCAGTTATCTTACATATTTGTACTTATTGTGTTGTTATCATTGTGTGTTGCATCGGATCCGGAGAAACAATTATTTAGTTCTCCTTCACACTGTACCGGAATTGACATTAACAATCTTAAGATGCTCTTGAGAGATGCCCCCATCAAATGCCTCCACCACCGTTCCTAGCAAAGCATTCCAGACTCCCGCCACTCTCTGAGTAAAATAAACTGCCCCACGCATCTCCCTTGACTTTACCCCCTCTCCGCTTAAACACATATGCCTCCTGACAGCGGGATCTTGAGAGAGGAAACGCGGGAAACAGTGCAAGGTTGAAGGGGCATGCGCGGCAGTGGGAGAACGAGCCAGTATGGGCTCGATGGGCCAAATGGCTTCCTCCTTTGCAGTGGTATGTTTTGCGAGAACACTGACTATTCGGCGCGCATTGCAATTGTTGTCAGACAGTAATGCTGCAGGGCGCCGGGAAGTGAGGCGAGTGTATTTCTGAGTTCATCTGGGCCCGGTTGTGGGAGTTTTGGTCCTGGCTGGCCACAGTCAAGGTCTGGACACGGACAAAGGCAGCCTTCAATGCGGAGCGCGTGTCGGGACCCCAAACTCAGCGCTCCTGGGGTCGCTTTGTAATTCACTCTGACAGGCCGCTGTGCTGGGAGCTGTCGGGGAGGAGGGAGGGAGGGGGGGATCGGGTTCCATTTACAGAGGAAAGCAGCCCCCTCCCCGACCTGACCAGGGCCCCAAGTCTCTGGGAAAGCGCCGTAGCTCGGAGAGAAACGAGGAAAGAAGAGATCGGGGAGAGAGTAATTGACGGAAAACAGAGAGAAAAGGACGGAATGAGGGAAACACACTGCAACTCGGAGCGTTGGAGGGACTCGGCGGGCCGAGCAACACCTGAGGGGGCCGCACCAAGTTTTGGCTAACCCTTTATTTCCACAGATACTGCCCAACCCGGTGAGTCCCTCCAGCGGTTAGTTTGTGGATCGGGGCTTCCCACCAAACTGTGGGCCAGGCTCTCGCAGGCCCCAGGTGCGAGGATATTGGCTGCATCCACAGAATCACCGAGTTCGCCCAGCAAGGATCGGCGGAGGGCGGGCTGCGAGACTGGTCACGTGTCTCTCACACCCGCCCTTACCACAAAACCCCACGGGCCGTGGGAGAGGGCACTCGGAGTTAAACCTTCTCCCACAATAACATACTCCAGTGTCCCCGATCTATACCGGTTGGGGAACCCACCTTCTCAACTCCTAAACAATCTTACGTAGCATTGAGATAACGCCGCCATTCTTGTAAACTCCAATGGACCCAGCGAAGGAGGATGATTGGATAGAGGTCTGCAAGACGCACAGATTGCGTGGACAGTCAAGAATTTTTTTTCCCCCAGGAGGAAATAGCTAATACCAGGAGGAATAATTTTAAGGCGATTGCAGTACAGAGGGAAGTTCTTTTTACTGGGAGAGTGGTGGGTGTGTGGAACGCCTGCGAGGGGCGGTGGTAGAGACGGATACGTTAGGGACATTAAGAAACTATTAGACATATGGATGATAGCAAAACGGAGGGCTTTTTGGAAGGGAAGGGTTAAATTGATGTTGGACTAGGTTGGTGGGTCGAAAGGCCTGGCCTGCTCCATCCACGTGTCAACCCCATGGTCTGCGAGGTGCTGCAGTCACCTTGCACACCCGGGCTACTCCAGCCGCACACGTCACACCCGTGACCGTGTCCCGTGGCGGATGGGGCACCGTCCTGGATGGTGTCCCGCTTGTGGGAGTCGTCACATCACTCATCCAGGCCGGCGGGAAGTTTTCGGGGACACTCCTGACTTGTGCCTTGTAAATGGCTAAAGGGATTGGAGAGCCAGGAGCACCTCACCCCAGAGGGGTCACCAGCCTCGGCTTTGGTATTTCTGTGGCTGAGCTGGTCGAGTTCCTTGTGAACGGTAATTCCCAGTATGGTATAGTGAGGGGCCCCGCCACTGTAATTGTCGTTGAAAGTCAAAAGTCAAAGAGCAGTATAGCAGAGGCAGAAACAGGCCCTTCGTTCCATCTGGTTCGTCCTGTTATTCTGCCTAATCCCATCAACCCATACTTGGCCCGTAGCTCTCCCACTTATCCACATTTCTCTTAAATGTTGAAATCGAATCTACTTCTACCAGTTCATCTGGCAACGCGTTCCACACTCTCAGCATCTTCAGAGAAGAATTCCCCCCCCCCTCAGGTTCCCCTTAAATATTTCACCCCTAAACTATGACCTCTTAGTTTCAATGGTAAAAGCCTTGCTTGCACGTACCCTACCTATACTCCTCATAGTGTTGGATACAAGATCGGGTGGTGCGGCCTGGTCTGAACGTGGTCACTTCCTGCCGCCCGCGGGCTCGGCTGCCGACGTTACTAAATTCTGGCGACCAGAATTGAATCATTAAGATTTTTCGGTAAACATCTACAACGTCGGACTTTCTGCTGGAAGGAAGATCATTTGTGAAACAGATGACCGGGGCTTGGACACTGCCCCAAGGAACTCCCCCAAAGATGTCTTCGGATTGGGGTTAACTCATTTCAAAACACCCCCCACTCAACATCCTCTGTGGGCGGTTCCATCCTATCCAAAAGACCATCAGACAACGGAGCAGAATTAGGCCATTCAGCCCATTCAGTCTGCTACAGCATTCCACCGTGGCTGATCGATTTTCTCTTTCAACCCCATTCTCCTGCCTTTCCCCTGCAACCTTTGATGTCCTGACTAATCAATAACCCATCAGCCAGCGACTTGGCCCTCTAGTCCACAGATTCACTGTCCCTTTGCTAAAGAAATTCCTCCCCATCTCTGTTCTAAAGAAACGTCTTTATATTCTGAGACCGTGCGCTCCCCCACAATGGGAAACATACTCGCCACATCCACTCTACCCAGGCCTTTCAACATTCCATGGGTTTCAATCCCCTTCATTCTTCTAAACTCCAAGTACAGACCCCGAGTCATCAAAGGCCCCACAAACCGGATCGTCTCCCCTTTGCCCCGATGACATGGAAAACAGGGACAAATGACGAGGAAGTCGATGGAGATGTGGGAAGAGAAGGAAGCTGCGCGTGGACGACCCCGCGCTGGGAGAAGCGAGCAAACACGCGGGGGAGTGAACGACTCGTTTCGTCAGTGCGGAGCGAAGCAGAAGTGACTTCCCAGTGCCCCGTGGAGCGAGATTGTTCGAAAGTGAATCTATTATCAAAGTACAGAAATGTCACCGTATACATCCCTGAGATTCGTTTTCTTGCGGGAATTCACAGTAAATATAAAGAGACGCAACAGAACCAGGGAAAAACCTCACCACGACGAAGACGGACACATTGGGAAAGCGCAAAAGACAAGAGTGTGCAAATACAACAAGAAATAATAACAAATATATAAACAATAAATAACGGGAGCACGAGACCTCGATATAAGTATCGAGAACATGTGGTTGTCTCTCTGTGGTTCCCGCCCAAGTTCCAAAACGTGAGCCCCGTTCCCCGCGAAGCCTAGACCTGCAGCCCGGCACCGGAGGGTGTGCGGTAGCAGAATACCAATGCTTCACACGCCGTCTCAGCTCCCGCACCAGGCCCTAGGGTCACGGCACCAGTTAGTTACTGTCACCGTGAGAGTGAGAGTGCCAGATTTAACCCAGACACGTCCTCCGGGGCAGCGTATAAATAGGCAGGGAACGAAATCGGAAATCTCATTAAGTGTTAGCGTTTCCAAAAATCACCAGGCGCTCTAAGTCACTAATCCGGGGCTGCCCATCGAGAGCGGGAGCAGAGAGACGGAGAGCAGCGGGGCGCCGGCTGAGGGGAAACGTACAGGATTGATGACAGACAGGTCGTTCCCCTGACCATTCACCAACTGCAGCAGCCAGCGCCATGCACCGCATCGCCGCGCCGAGCCTCCTGCTCTTGCTGCTCCTCCCGATCTGCGTGGACAACGTGCCGGTGTCTCGGATCAAATACTCGCACGCCGGGATCTGCCCGAACGAGATGAGCCCTAGTCTCTGGGTGGACGCGCAGAGCACCTGCTCCCGGGAGTGTGAGGCGGACCAGGTAACCGCATCCTCACAGCCCCGCGCCTCTCGCCCCGACCCGACCCCTCGATCCCCACCCGATCCCAGCTGCCGGGGTCCGTCCGGAGTCTGACAGCGAGGAATATCCGAAAGTTAGGGAATGCTTCTTCGCTCGCTCCGTCCCGGTTCTCGGGAACTCTACACCGCTCGGGCTTTGCATAATCTAGGATTTGAAGAGGGTCGAATGTCCTTCGCCGCCCGCGCCTCCTCTCCAGATTAGTTTATTTTAAAAAATTAAATAGCTGCGCTTTTTCCAGATGTTTGAATCAGTCTCGCGACTGACCAAAATCGTACGGTATCCACGCCGCTCCGGTTCCAGTCCCTTTCCACCGGTGCAAGTCGGTAACGAGTCGGGAGAAACGCATTAGGCGGGGCGGGAGGTTTTATTTAGACTGGAGATAGGACTCGGTGGGGCAGTACGGGGCTTCCAATTCCCCCCCCCCCAACCCCGTCCCCAGCAACCTCCTTCCAGTTTGGGACTGCTCACCGGCGGAGACCGCAGTTCGCCCGGGCTCCTGCACGTTAATCTGTGAATGGAGAGCACGGAAAAGCCGTTGCGTGCCGCGTTAAAGGGATACGGATTAGGCTGGAGGAACAAAGGGGCTTCGGGCTAGCGGCCCCAGCCAGTGAACGGGGGAAGGGGCAGAGAAGGAGTGAGGGGGAGGGGAATGGGTCCGCCGTTTAGGTGGCGAGTAAAAGGGGGGGGGGGAGGAACGAAGAGGAAAAGTGGATATTGTTGAGGCGCTGAGATTGGAGTGCGGAGAGAGGGTGCCTGCTACCCTCTGTAACAGTCCTGGGGGAGCCGCGGAGTCGGACCAGTTTCCAAGGAGAACCCGGTTTTCGCGGCCGCCGTTGTGCCAGGAGAGAGAGAGAGAGAGAGAGAGAGAGATCCGACTGAAGACGGGAGCCCGCTGAATCCAACGGGCTGGTTTTTCTTGAGGGGTGGGGCTGGTTACGTGTTCCCGCACATCCATAACCAGATATTTATGGTGGTGGGTGGCTGACCCCGGCGGAGATGCGGGTCAGGGCCGGGGTTATAAGGAGAGCCTGGAACAGGCTTGGGCACGGGTGGAATCCCCATCGCCACTCAGGGCGGAGGTCGGAGCGCCGGCTCTCCGGATGGAAGCTGAAGTACTCCTCTGACCCTAATCTAACCTGGGGAAGGGTCTCCGGCGCGGAGCGAGAGGCACAACGGGAACTCCCGAATAGGATTAAGCGGGCGGGGTGGGGCTCAGCCGGTTTCACCCAGAACAACATATCACGCACAGTTTGGGCTGAACAATCTCCTCCAGACGCTCTCCATCACAGCACAGCCGTGTCTGAGAGATTGTTCTCGGCCTCTCTCGCCGCTTATGTAGGATCTGTCACGGGAAGGGCTGCCCCTCCGGTTGCCGTTCAAAGTTTAAACCACCTTTCGCCTTAGCTCAGTGTAGTGCAGAGGGAGCACCCCTCGGTGAGTAAGTGCCGCAGGGCGTGCGGAGGGAGCTCCCGAACCCCGGGGATGAGGGGTGGTCGTACCGTCCCAACACCACCCCAAGCCTGCGCTGCTTTGCGCGGCCCGGCCAACCTCTGCTCTGTTGCCTTTCCGCAGGACTGCGAGACCTTCGAGAAGTGCTGCCCGAACGTGTGCGGCTCCCGGAGCTGCGTGGCGGCCCGCTACATGGCGCTGAAGGGCCGGAAGGGGCCGGTGGGCATGCCGCGGGGCGCCAGCTGCGACCGCTTCATGTGCGCTCAGCAGGGGTCCGAGTGCGACATCTGGGATGGGCAGCCGGTGTGCAAGTGCCGGGATCGCTGCGAGAAGGAGCCGCACTTCACCTGCGCCTCGGACGGCCTCACCTACTACAACAAGTGCTACATGGACGCGGAGGCGTGCACCAAGGGTATCACCCTGACCGTGGTCACCTGCACCCACCGCTTCGGCAGCCTCAGCACCAGCGCGCCGTCGCCGCTCCCGCACACCACCCCGCGCCCCACCACGGTGAGCGCGCTCACCACGGCGCAGGGCGTGCTCGCACCCGCGCTCCTCTCCACGCCCGTGCCCCAGTCCATCTACGTGGGCGGCACCGCCAGCTTCCTGTGCGACGTCAGCGGGCGCCCGCGGCCCGACATCACGTGGGAGCGGCGGCTCGAGGGCGGGCCCCACGTGGTGCTGCGACCCAATCACGTGCGCGGCAACATGGTGGTGACCAACATCGGCCAGCTCGTCATCTACAACGCGCAGCTGCAGGACGCGGGCACCTACACGTGCACGGCGCGCAACGCGGGCGGCGCCGTGAGCGCGCACTTCCCCTTCTCAGTCATCAGGCGCGAGGCGCTGGTGCCCGACGGCGGCCACACCAACAGCAGCAGTGGGGGAGGTGGGAGCGCGGGAGCAGGTGGCGTGGGCGCGCATCCTGCCCGTGAGTGCTTGCGGCGGCCCGAGCGCCTGCCCTGCGGTCCCGGGAGCGCGCAGCATGTCCGCTGGTTCTACGATGCTAAAAAGAACAACTGCTTCACCTTCACCACCTGTGGGGGTGGGAACGGGAGCAGGAACGCCGACCAGGACAGGGCTGGGGAAGGAGGTGGAGACGGGGAGGGCGATCTCGGCCACTTCGGCAGCTACGAGGCATGCATGGGCAGCTGCATGGACGAACCGGTGAACATCTGCAGCCTGCCGGCTCTGCAGGGCAGCTGCAAGGTGTGGGAGCCCCGCTGGGCGTACAGCAGCCTTCACCGGCAATGCCAGTCCTTCATCTACGGTGGCTGTGGCGGCAACGAAAACAACTTCGAGAGCCGGGAGACGTGCGAGGAGATCTGCCCTTACCCTCGGAACCAGCACTGCAAACCCTGCAAGCCTCGCTTCAAGATCGTCACCAGCTACTGCAAGAGCGACTACGTGATCGTGGGGCGTGTCACCGAGCTGGCCGAGGAGACCGACTCCGGACGCGCGCTCTTCACCGTCGACCGGGTACTCAAGGACGAGAAGATGGGGCTGCAGTTCTTCGGCAGCGAGGTGCTGGAGATCACGCTGCTGAATATGGACTGGAACTGTCCCTGTCCCAACATGACCAGCGACGAGGGGCCGCTCATCGTCATGGGCGACGTGCACAACGGCATGGCTACCCTGCAGCCCTACAGCTTTGTCCGTCCCCTGAGCGACAAGCGCATCAAGAAGCTGGCCGAAGTCAAGGAGAAGAAGACATGTGACCTGCTGAGGGAGCTGACCGGACTGCAGTAGCCCGGCACCGCTCCCCCTCAGCTAAGGTTGGCAGGTCGGGCAGGGCGGGGGGGGGGGGGGGGTGGCAGTTGGCTGGGATTGGTCCTAAAGCAGCACTGGGCAATGTTCCGGTCTCAGTCAGTTAGTGGTACGATTTGAGTCACTGCTACAGTCCCAGTTAGTAGCCCATTCTGGATCAGTCGTCCAGTCCAGGTCTTTGGTTCAGTCCTCATCAATGTTCTGGTCCAGGTAAACAGACTAGTTGAAGTCAAAGGTCACTGGTCTGGTTTTGGTTAATTGAGCAATTTTAGCCGATGGGTGGTGCTGCTTACTGAACCACTACTAGTCAATACTGGTCACTGAGCCAATTCTGTTTAATATGGTTAAATAAAACTGGCATGGCATGGTTAATGGATTGATATTGGCCTATGAGCTGGTTCTGGTCAACAGTTTATTTTCGGACTATGCATTGGTTCTGGCCAAAGTTGTAACTCATGGTTAATTGAACAGTTTTTATCAATAGACTGGTTCTGTCTTTGAACCAATTCTGGTCAATCATCCACTTCTGCTTCATGGATCAGTTATTGTTCATGGAGCAATTCAGATTCTTAGTGGGAGTGAGGGGTGGAGTTAGCTGTAGTCTGGTTCTGTTAGTGGATCAGTTTTGGCCTGTGGGAGAATCTGATCAGTGCATCGGTCTGATTGATGGACCAGTATTGGTCAATGAGTTGGAACTAACAATTGGTTGCTTTATCAGCCAGTTCTGGTCAATGAGCCTGTAGCTGGTAAATGGCTTCTTGTGGTTGGTGGGACAAATCTGGTTATGGGAATGGTTCTAGTCAAGGCCCTGTGTTCCAGATTGAGTCAACATGCTGATTCTCTCCAATGGCTGTGCTAAGCAATAGGCCAGTACTGGTTAGTAGGTTATTCCTGGTCAACTGCTGTTAGTTAATTATCTAGTTCTGGTGTTTGGGTAGAAATGGACTATAAACCATTCTGGTTAATTGATCTTTGTGATCAAACAGTAAGTTCTGATAATTTTCCACATGGGACGAAGGGACTATAGGTTAATCAGTTCATTTGTTGGCCAGTTCTGCTCAGTGGTCACTATTTGTCTAATTGATGGGTTTGTTCTGGTCAGTGAACTGGTTTTGATTAGTTCAGTGATCCTAGTGAATATCTTGTTCTGGTTAAGGGATTACTTTTTTCCTAAGTTGGGGATTCCTAACCTTGCTCAATGGTATTAGTCCATGCCATAAAAAAGGTTGGGAACCATGGTCTAAGACTAAGTGGTGGTCCTGGTCAGTGAGCCATTGTGGACAATGGCCAGTACTGGTTAATGGGTTACTGTTGGTTATTTTGCCAATCTCTGGTCAATAGGCAACAGGTTAATGTACTGGTCCTAGTCAAGAGGCTAATTCTCATTATAGGGATAGTGCTAGTTAAAGTTCCAAGTAAATTTATTATCAAAGTCCTTTGATATTTGAAGTCAATTAATGGGCTGGTAGTGGTTAATGGTAAATGAGTGGTTTTGCTTTCAGAGTTAATGGATCAGTTCAGGTCAAGAGGCCACTCCTGGTTAATTGTTCATTCTGGCCAGTGATGTTATGGATAATGGGATCAGGCTGTGGTCAGTGAGCCATCTGTGGTCAACATGCTGGTTATGTCCAACAGACCGATTCTAATTCCAGTTAAATGACTAATATTAATTCAGATGCTGGTTCCAGTTAACGAACAAGATCTTAATAATGAATGGAACTAGCATGTTAACCAGTCTCCATGCTTGAACAAGAATCCTGTTTGTTATCTTGCATGGGGACTGATTAATGTATGCTTCTAGTTTCTAGACCAATTCTGGTGGATGGACCAGTCTTGGTCAATGGGCCAATCCTAGTCAATTGGTCAGTCCTGGTCAAGGGGCCAATCCTAGTCAATTGGTCAGTCCTGGTCAATGGGCTAATCCTAGTCAATTGGTCAGTCCTGGTCAAGGGGCCAATCCTAGTCAATTGGTCAGTCCTGGTCAATGGGCCAATCCTAGTCAATTGGTCAGTCCTGGTCAAGGGGCCAATCCTAGTCAATGGGCAGTCCTAGTCAAGGGGCTTGTTCTGGTTAATGGGCCAATCCTAGTTAGTGGGCCAATCCTAGTCAATGGGCCAATCCTCCTTGTCAAGGGGCCAATTCTAGTCATTGGGCTAGTCTTGCTCAATGGGCCAGTCCTAGTCAAGGGGCCAGTCCTGGTCAGTGGGACAATCCTGGTAAAGGGGCCAATTCTAGTCATTGGGCTAGTCTTGGCGAATGGGCCAGTCCTGGTCAATAGGGCTCTACATCTCCAGAATTCCATACAGAACAAAAGATATCAGTGAAAAGTTTCTGTAAAAGAAGTCTCACTTTTGACAAGTTAAATAAGCACTTAATTTAGATTTAGTGTGTGTGACCCAAATAGTAGAGGAGGTCTTGTCCCACTGGTGGGCCTGGGTAGAGATGTGTTGAGCTTTAGTGGAGTGCAGTTCACTGTGAGATGTCCCTCTGGTTATGATTACTGGTTTATGCCAGATTCCCAGGCTGTGGTTACACTGCTGCCAAGTTTGTGCCTCTCCTCCTTCTGCATTTGGATCAACTCTCACCATGTGACATCATGCCCAGAATCCACCAATCAAAATGGGACATTCATTGGAATGTTGCCTTGTGATGTCACTGGTGTAGACACTCTGAGATTCCAGAGGCAGTACAGATCACTGCATTGACAGAGGATGTACTCCCTGCTCTCTGCAGGACACTGGCTCTCACAGCAGCTCAGCAGTAACTCTAGGAATGGTCACAGACCGTGCAACCAGTCCCAACCTTTGCAGCAAGAATGGGTAGGGAGGGAAAAATAACGAGCCTAGCACCTTCCTCTGTCCCAGATGTCACTCTGATAGTCCTGACTCCCCCCTTTACTTTACCCCTGATGCAGTGTCCCACTGAGACACTGTCATGCCCTCAGGCTCTGTGCATCGTATCCTGGCCGTGAGGGGCCAAACGGTAATAACCACACTCCCCACTCCCCCAAACAGAACAGCTGATGGCCAGTGTGGAGTATCCAAGGACATGGATGGTGAGTTCCAATCTCAGCTCCTCCTAGTAGGTTACCTCCCATTCACTGCCCAGATCCAAGGCACACATGTGAATGGAACATAGAATTTTATAGCACAGCACAGGCCCTTTGGCCCACAATGTTATGTCAAACTTTTAGCCTACACTAAGATCAATCTAACCCTTCCCTCCCACATAGCCTCCATTTTTCTATTCTCCACGTACCTCCCCATTAGTTTCTGGATTATTTACCACCACCCCGGCAGCATGTTACTGATACCCACCTCACTCTGTGTAAACAAAACTATCACATCCCCTCTCATATTAAATTATGACCTCTCATATTATCCATTTCCACCCTGAGAAAATGCCTCTGGCTGTCCACTCAAGCTATGCCACTTATCATCTTGTATGCCTCTATCAAGTCACCCCTCATCCTCCTTCACTCCAAAAGAGAAGCATTAGCTCCCTCAACCTATCCTTACAGGACATGCCCTCCAGTCCAAGCAGAATCCTGGTAAATTTCCTCTGCACATCCTTTCTGTAATAAAGTGACCAGAACTGAATGCTGAATACTACTAGTGTAGTCTAACTAGGTTCAATATCTCACAGCTTTTGAACACAACTTCCCAACAACTGAAGGCCAACACACTCTATGCCATCTTAACCGTCCTACCTACTTGTGTAGCAACTTTGAGGGATTTATGGACATGGACAGAGACTGGAGCAAAGTTGACATAAGATCAGAGACACCATCTGCCACCACACCCCCCCCCCCCAACCCGCCACTTAATCCATTGAACCAATCCTTGTCAAGGCTAATATTTTAGTCTGTACCATTAACCGTTAATCAGAGAGACCTCAGGACCACTTCAGCATCTGGGAGACTCTGGGCAACCTCCGCCACTCTATAAACACCAGGATGTGGACCACAAACTTCAGATATGTAACTTCTAGCCCCACTGGACACTTGGGTCCCAACATTTCAGGGGTGTTTGGAATAGTGTAGTGGGAGCTTTATCCTCTGTCTAATCTCTGATGTTTCTACCCTAGATGTAATATTGAATATTTATAAGGCATTGGTCAGATGACATGGAGTATTGTTAGCAGCTGTGGGCCCCTTAGCTAAGAAAGAACATGCTGGCATGGAGAGGGTCAAAAGAAGGAATGAAAGGGTTAATGTATGAGGAGCATTTGATGGCTCTGGGACTATTCTCACTGAAGTTTATAAGAATGAGGGGCATTTTCATTGAAACCTACTGAATATTGAATGGGCTAGATAGAGTGAATATGGAGAGAATGTTTCCTATAGTGGGGAGTATAGGACTAGAGGGCACAGCCTCAGAAACAATGATGTCCCTTTAGAACAGAGATGAGGAGGAATTTCTTTAGCCAGTTGGTGGTGAATCTGTGGAAACCAAGTTATTGGGTATATCGAAAGAGATGGTTGATAGGTCTCTGATTAGTAAGGGTGTCCAGGGTTAGGGAGAGAAGGCAGGAGAATCTGGGTTGAGAAGCCATGATGAAATGATGGAGCAGACTCGAGCGACCTAATTCTATTCCGATGTCTTATTATGTGCGATGGGACAGAGATGTGTGAGGCAATTTCTTCACAAAGTAATTTCAAATACTGAACCTCTGCTGGTGTGAGGGTTAGGGTTACACAGAGGCTGAACCGACAGTACTTAGATGAGGTAAATGAATCAAATTTTGTAAATAACTCTGTAATCAGTTCCAGTCAGAACAAAAAGTTTGTAGAATGTTAGTGATTTTACTGTGAATGAATTTATAATGATGATGTGAATACTATTTATTTGTACCTGAATCTAGAGCCAATCTTTTCAATTGATTAAATATCAATATTCAATCTCTAATAAAGTATTGATTGAATTTGACTCTGGTCTTGTTTATTCACCCTCACTGATACATACACCAACCACCAGTCAGCTGACAAGTGTCTGTGGGCTTCCTACCCGGAAATGCTTCTCTGCTATGCTTAGCCACGGAGGAGTCTCCCCGTGGGTCGCTCACCGAACTCACACTTCACAAGAAAACGGCTCATCACTGAGTCCATTAGAGACACACACAGTCTCACATCACTGGTTCCAGAGGGATTTGGGAAATCAGCTACATAATTCATTGAAGGTGGCAACACAGGTAGACAGGTTTGTTAAGGTGAACACAATGGATTCTGCAGATGCTTGTAATCCAGAGCAACACAGAAACACACACAATGCTGGAAGAACTCAGCAGGTCGGGCAGCATCTACAGAGGGGAATAAACAGTCAAACAGAGATCCTTCACCAGGGTTGGAGAGGGAGGCTTTGGCACATTGGCCTTCATAAATCAAATTATTGTGCATGCGAGTTGGGATGCTATTCCTACATTGTGTAAAGCATAGGTAAAATTACCCACCTACAGGAAAAATATCAAAAATTTAAAAGAATACAGAGAAAATTACAAGGATGTTGCCAGGTCTTGAAGACCTAAAGTAATAAGAAAAGTTTGGTTACTCCTTTCCCTGGAGTGTAGGAGAAAGAGGGGAGATTTCATAGAGGTAAACAAAATTGAGGGATATAGACACTGTAAATACAAGCACGCTTTTCCCACTGAGACTGAGGGAAGCTCGAACTAAATGTCATGGACTAAGGGTGAAAGGTGAAATGTTTAAAGGCAACTTCATCACTCAGAGGATGGTGAGTGTGGAATGAGCTCCCAGCAGAAGTGGTGGATGCAGGTTCAATTTCAATATTTACATAAGAACATAAGAGATAGGAGCAGGAGTAGGCCAATCGGCCCCTCAAGCCTGCTCCACCATTCGACAAGATCATGGCTGATCCAATCATAACTCTAGTTTTCACCGAATCCCACAAGGCAACAGTGCCAACCAACAGGGCACCATGTCGCCCATTTTATTTTATTATTCATCCCGCCCAAACCCATGCGATCACCCGGGGGGAAAAAAATGATTTGCCAATTGAGGAGAAAAAATCTGGAAAATTCCTCTCCAACCCATCCAGGCTATCGAAAACTGGTCCAGGAGATAACATGGCTGATCTAAACCTAGCCTCATGTCCACTTACCTGCTCGCTCACTGTATCCCCTAATGCCATTTTTATCCAGGAAAATGTCTATCTCCGTTTTGAATTTATTGAGTGTAGTAGCTTCCACAGCTCTCTGGGGCAGTAAATTCCACAGCCCCACTACCCTCTGAGTGAAGAAATTTCTCCTCATCTCAGTCCTGGAATGGCATTCCCTTATTTTACGATTATGCCCCCCTAGTCCTAGTTTCACCCATCATTGGGAACATTCTCCCCGCATCCACCCGATCAAGCCCCTTCACAATCTTATATGTTTCAATAAGATCGCCTCTCATTCTTCGGAACTCCAATGAGTAGAGTCCCAATCTACTCAACCTCTCATCGTACATCAACCCACCCATCCCAGAATTAACCTAGTGAACCTTCTCTGAACTGCCTCGAGAGCCAGTATGTCCTTTCTTAAATATGGACACCAGAACTGCATGCAGTACTCCAGGTGTGGTCTCACCAATACCCGGTACAACTGCAGTAAGACCTCCCTGTTCTTATACTCCATCCCCCTAGCAATAAAAGCCAGCATTCCATTGGCCTTCTTGACCACCTGCTGCACTTGCATACTAACTTTTTGTGTTTCCTGCACCAGGACCCCCAGATCCCTTTGCACAGAAGCACTTTCCAATTTCTCTCCATTTAGATAATAACTTGCTCTATTATTTTTCCTGCAAAAGTGCAAGACCTCACACTTGTCAGTATTATATTTCATCTGCCAAATGTCTGCCCAATCAATCAGCCTATCTATGTCCCCCTGCAGGGTTTCAATGTCCTCCGCACTCATTACACTCCCTCCCATCTTTGTGTCATCAACAAACTTCGATATGTTGCACTTAGTCCCTTTCTCCAAATCATTAATATAGATTGTAAAGAGTTGGGGTCCCAACACCGACCCCTGCGGAACACCACTAGTCACCAACTGCCAGTCTGAGAATAAACCATTTATCCCAACTCTCTGTTTTCTGTTAGAAAGCCAATCCTCCCCCCTTGCCAGAATATTATCCCCAATCCCAATTTTTACTTTAAGTAATAATCTTTGGTGTGGCACCTTGTCAAATGCTTTTTGGAAGTCTAAATACACCACATCCACTGGTTCCCTTTTATCTACCCTATATGTTATGTCCTCAAAGAACTCCAACAAATTTGTCAAACATGACTTTCCTTTTGTAAAGCCATGCTGACTTTGTCCTATTAAGCTATGTTTATCCAAATGCCCTGTTACTGTTTCCTTAATTATTGATTCCAACATTTTGCCAACCACAGATGTTAGTCTAACTGGCCTATAATTCCCAGCCTTCTGTCTATTGCCCTTTTTAAATAAAGGAGTTACATTAGCATTTTTCTAATCTGCCGGGACCATTGCCGAGTCCAGCGAGTTTTGAAAAATTATCACTAATGCATCCACAATCCCGAACATCACTTCCCTTAAGACCCTAGGATGCAAGCCTTCCAGTCCAGGGGATTTATCCACCTTCAGTCCCATTAATCTATCAAGTACCATTTCCTTGGTGATTTGAATCGTAGTTAGCTTCTCTCCCCCTAGAGCCCCCTGTTTATCCAGTGTTGGGATATTTTGAGTGTCCTCTACTGTAAAAACTGATACAAAATATTTGTTCAACGTTTCCGGCATCTCCATGTCCCCTACCATTAATTTCCCAGTCTCATCTTCTAGGGGACCAACATTTACTTTAGCCACCCTTTTTCTTTTTATGTAACTAGAAAAACTCTTACTATCTGCTTTTATGTTTTTCACCAATTTACTTTCATAATCTATCTTCCCCTTCTTAATCAATCTTTTTGTTATTTGCTGCTGATCTTTAAAAGCTTCTCGTTCTTCAATCTTCCCACTAGATTTAGCTACCTTATATAACTTTCTTTTTAGTCGTATACTTTGCTTTATTTCTTTACTTAGCCACAGATAACTATTTTTTCTTTTACACCCTTTTTTCTTCAGTGGAATATATTTTTCTTGATAGATGTAAAATAACTCCTTAAATATACACCACTGATCAAGTACTGATCTACCCTTTAATCTATTTTCCCAATCCATCTTAAGCAATTCCGCTCTCATACCATCATAGTCTCCTTTATTTAAGCTCAGTACGCTTGTTTGAGATCCAACCCTCTCATCCTCTAATTGAATATGGAATTCGACCATGTTATGGTCACTCATTCCAAGGGGATCCTTTACAAGGACATTTTTTTATTAGTCCTGTCTCATTACACAGGACCAGATCTAAGACTGCTTGCCCCCTTGTTGGCTCAGTAACGTATTGTTCAAGGAACCCATCCCGAATGCACTCAATAAACTCTTCTTCAAGGCTGCTGTGTCCGACTTGATTAGTCCAGTCAATATGAAAGTTAAAATCCCCCATAATTATAGCTGTTCCCTTATTACAAGCCCCAACTATTTCCTGATTTATGCTCCGACCAACTGAGTTACAGCTGTTTGGAGGCCTATAGACTACTCCCACCACTGCTTTTTTCCCTTTACTATTTCTTATTTCTACCCAAATTGTTTCGCTATCCTGATCCTTTGAGCCAATATCATTTTGCTTTATTGCAGTGATTTCTTGCTTTATTAACATAGCCACCCCACCTCCTTTTCCTTCTTGCCTGTCTCTCCTAATTGTCGAATACACTTGTATGTTTAATTCCCAATCCTGGTCACCCTGCAGCCATGTTTCCGTAATTGCCACAATATCATAACCGTACGTAATTATTTGTACCGTCAACTCATCAATTTCATTCCTAATACTACGTGCATTCAAATAAAGGACTTTCAAATATGTTTGACACTTATTTCCTACCTTTTCCTTTTGTACAACTTTACGCTTATCTCCGTACATTCTTTCCCCTCCTGACACACTCTGTCTTTTTATTCCTCCACTTTTACCTACATCCATTACCTTCTCCATTGTCTTTTTAATTATTTGTTCTCTAGATTACTCACCCCAACTAGTTAGTTTAAAGACCTCTCTGCAGCCCTAGTTATATGATTCGCCAGGAAACTAAACCCAGCCCGGTTCAGGTGAAGCACGTTCCTCCAGAACAGTTCTCTCCTGTCCCAGTACTGGTGCCAGTGTCCCAAGAAGCAAAACCCACTTCGCCCACACCAGTTTAACTTCTAATTTTATTTAACCTAGCCAAATTTGCTCGTGCATCAGGTAATAATCCAGGGGAAGTTAGGAGAAGTTTGGATAGGGTATGTGGAGGGAAGTTTGGATTGGGTATGTGGAGAGGAGTATGGATTGGGGATGTGGAGGGAAGTTTGGATTGGGTATGTGGAGGGATGTTTGGATTGGGTATGTGGAGAGGAGATTGGATTGGTATGTGGAGGGAAGTTTGGATTGGGTATGTGGAGAGGAGTTTGGATTGAGTATGTGGAGGGAAGTTTAGATTGGGTATGTGGAGAGGAGTTTGGATTGGGTATGTGGAGAGGAGTTTGGATTGGGTATGTGGAGGGGAGTTTCGATTGGGGATGTGGACGAATTTTGGATTGGGTATGTGGAGGGAAGATTGGATTGGGTGTGTGGAGGGGGTTTAGATTGCTTATGTGGAGAGGAGTTTGGATTGGGTATGTGGAGGGAAGTTTAGATTGTTAAGTGGAGGGAAGTTTGGATTAGGTATATGGAGGGAAGTTTGGATTGGGTATGTGGAGGGAGGTTTTGATTCGGTACGTGGAGGGAAGTTTGGATTGGTTATGTGGAGAGATGTTTAGATTGTTCAGTGGAAGGAAGTTTGGAATGGGTGTGTGGAGGGAAGTTTGGATAAGGTATGTTCAGTGAAGTTTGGATTGGGTATGTGGAGAGATGTTTGGATTGGGCATGTGGAGAGGAGTTTGGATTGGGTATGTGGAGAGGAGTTTGGATTGGGTATGTGGAGAGGAGTTTGGATTGGGTATGTGGAGAGATGTTTGGATTGGGCATGTGGAGAGGAGTTTGGATTGGGTATGTGGAGGGAAGTTTAGATTGGGTATTTGGAGATGAGTTTGGATTGGTATGTGGAGAGGATATTGGATTGTGTACGAGGAGAAAGTTTGGATTGGGTGTGTGGCAAGGAGTTTGGATTGGGTATGTGGAAATCACGTTGGATTGGGTATATGGAGAGAAGTTTGGATCGGTGTGTGGAGGGCAGTTACGATTCTTATGTGGAGAGGAGTTTGGATTGGGTATGTGGAGGGAAGCTTGCATTGGGTATGTGGAGGGAAGCTTGGATTGGGTTTGTGGAGGGAGGTTTAAAGTGTGTATGTGTAGGGAAGATTGGATTGAGTGTTTGGAGGGTAGTTTAGATTGGGTATATGGAGAGGTGTTTGGATTGGGTATGTGGAGAGGAGTTTGGAGTGGGTATGTGGTGGGAAATTTGGATTGTGAATGTAGAGGGAAGATTGGATTGTTATGCGGAGGGACACTTGGATTGCATATGTGGAGGGAAGCTTAGATTGGGTATGTGATGGGAAGTTTGGATTGTGTATTTGGAGATAAATTAGGATTGGGTATGTGGAGAGGAGTTTTGATTGGGTATGTGGAGGGATGATTGGATTGGGAATATGGATGGGAGTTTGGATTGGGTATGTGGAGGGAAGATTGGATTGAGTGTTTCAAGGCAAGTTTTGAATGGGTATATGGAGAGGTGTTTGGATTGGGTATGTGGAGAGGAGTTTGGAGTTGGTATGTGGAGGAAAGTTTGGATTGGGTATGTGGTGGGAAATTTGGATTGTGAATGTAGAGGGAAGATTGGATTGTTATGCGGAGGGACACTTGGATTGCATATGTGGAGGGAAGCTTGGATTGGGTATGTGATGGGAAGTTTGGATTGTGTATTTGGAGATAAGTTAGGATTGGGTATGTGGAGAGGAGTTTTGATTGAGTATGTGGAGGGATGATTGGATTGGGAATGTGGTGGGGAGCTTGGATTGGGTATGTGGAGGGAAGATTAGATTGAGTTTTTCATAGCATGTTTTGAATGGGTATATGGAGAAGTGTTTGGATTGGGTATGTCAAGAGGAATTTGGAGTGGGTACGTGAAGGGTAGTTTGGATTGGGTATGTGGAAGTAAGTTTGTATTGGGCATGTGGAGGGAAGGTTGGATTGGTTATGTGGAGGGACATTTTGTATGAGTATGTGCAGGGGAGTTTGGATTGGGTATGTGGAGGGTAGTTTGGATTGGGTATGTGGAGAGGAGTTTGGATTGGGTATGTGGAGAGGAGTTTGAATTGGCTATGTGGAGAGGAGTTTGGATTGGGTATGTGGAGAGGAGTTTGGATTGGGTATGTGGAGAGGAGTTTGGATTGGGTATGTGGAGAGGTGTTTGGTTTGGGTATGTGGAGAGGAGTTTGGATTGGGTATGTGGAGAGGAGTTTGGATTGGGTATGTGGAGAGGAGTTTGAATTGGCTATGTGGAGGGAAGTTTGGATTGGATATGTGGAGGGAAGTTTGGATTGGTATCTGGAGGCAAGTTTGGATTGGCATGTGGAGGGAAGGTTGGATTGTGCATGCGGAGAGGAGTTCGGATTGGGCATGTGGAGGGAAGTTTAAAGTGGGTATGTATAGGGAAGACTGGATTGAGCGTTTCGAGGGTCGTTTGGATTGCGTATATGGAGAGTTGTTCAGATTGGGTATGGGGAGAGGTGTTTGGAGTGGTTATGTGGAGGAAAGTTTGGATTGGGTATGTGGTGGGAAGTTTGGATTGTGTATGTAGAGGGACGATTGGATTGTTATGCGGAGGGACACTTGGATTGGATATGTGGAGGGAAGCTTGGATTGGGTATGTGATCGGAAGTTTGGATTGTGTATTTGGAGATAAGTTAGGATTGGGTATGTGGAGTGGAATTTAGTTTGGGTATGTGGAGAGGAGTTTTGGGTATGTGGAGGGATGATTGGATTGGGAATATGGAGGGAAGTATGGATTGGGTATGTGGAGGGAAGATTGGATTGAGTGTTTGGAGGGAAGTTTTGAATGGGTATGTGGAAGGAAGTTTGGATTCTTATCTGGAGGGATATTTGGATTGGGTATGTGGAGGGAAGTTTGGATTGAGTGTTTCAAGGGAAGTTTTGAATGAGTATATGGTGAGGTGTTTCGATTGGGTATGTGGAGAGGAGTTTGGATTGGCATGTGGAGAGGTGTTTCGATTGGGTATGTGGAGAGGAGTTTGGACTGGGTATGTGGAGAGAGTTTGGAATAGGTATGTGGAGGGAAGTTTGGATTGAGTATGTGGTTGGAAGTTTGGATTCAGTGTGTGGAGAGAGTTTGGATTGGGTACGTGGAGGGACATTTTGTTTGAGAATGTGCAGGGGAGTTTGGATTGGGTATGTGGAGGGTAGTTTGGATTGGGTATGTGGAGAGGTGTTTGGATTGGGTATTTGGAGGGAAGTTTAGATTGTATATGGAGGGAAGGTTGGATTGGGTATGTGGTGGGAAGTTTGGATTGGGTATGTGGAGAGAGTTTGGATTGGGTACGTGGAGGGACATTTTGTTTGAGAATGTGGAGGGGAGTTTGGATTGGGTATTTGGAGGGAAGTTTAGATTGTATATGGAGGGAAGGTTGGATTGGGTATGTGGTGGGAAGTTTGGATTGGGTATGTGGAGGCAAGTTTGGATTGGTTTGTGGAGAGAGTGGATTGGGTATGTGGAGGGAAGGTTTGATTGGGTGTGTGGAGAGAGTTTGGATTGGGATTGTGGAGGGAAGTTTGGATTTGGTATGTGGTGGGAAGGTTTGATTGGTTATCTGGAAGGAAGTTTGCATTCTTTATGTGGAGGGTATTTTGGATCGGGTATGTGGAGAGAGTTTTGATTGGGTATTTGGAGAGGAGATTGGATTGGCTATGTGGAGGAAAGTTTAGATGGGGTATGTGGAGAGGAGTTCGGATTCGGGATGTGGAGGGAAGTTTAGATTGTATATGGAGGGAAGGTTGGATTGGGATGTGGAAGCAATTGTGATTGTGTACATCAAGGGAAGTTTTAACTGGTTATGTGGAGAGAGTTTGGATTGGGTATGTGGAGAGGAGTTTGGATTGGGTATGTGAAGGGAAGTTTAGATTGGGTATATGGAGAGGAGTTTGGATTGGTATGTGGAGAGGAGTTTGGATTGGTTATGTGGAGAGGAGTTTGGATTGTGTATGTGGAGAGGAGTTTGGATTGGGTGTGTGGAAGGAATTTTGGACTGGGTATGTGGAGAGAGTTTGGATTGGGTATGTGCAGGGAAGTTTGGATTGAGTACGTGGTTGGAAGTTTGGATTCAGTGTGTGGAGAGAGTTTGGATTGGGTATGTGGAGGGAAGTTTGGATTGAGTATGTGGTTGGAAGTTTGGATTCAGTGTGTGGAGAGAGTTTGGATTGGGTACGTGGAGGGACATTTTGTTTGAGAATGTGCAGGGGAGTTTGGATTGGGTATGTGGAGAGGTGTTTGGATTGGGTATTTGGAGGGAAGTTTAGATTGTATATGGAGGGAAGGTTGGATTGGGTATGTGGTGGGAAGGTTGGATTGGGTATGTGGTGGGAAGTTTGGATTGGGTATGTGGAGGGAAGGTTTGATTGGGTGTGTGGAGAGAGTTTGGATTGGGATTGTGGAGGGAAGTTTGGATTTGGTATGTGGTGGGAAGGTTTGATTGGTTATCTGGAAGGAAGTTTGCATTCTTTATGTGGAGGGTATATTGGATCGGGTATGTGGAGAGAGTTTTGATTGGGTATTTGGAGAGGAGATTGGATTGGCTATGTGGAGGAAAGTTTAGATTGTATATGGAGGGAAGGTTGGATTGGGTATGTGGAGGGAAGTTTGGATTGGGATGTGGAAGCAATTGTGATTGGGTACATCAAGGGAAGTTTTAACTGGTTATGTGGAGAGAGGTTGGATTGGGTATGTGGCGGGATGTTTGGATTGGGTATGTGGAGAGGAGTTTGGATTGGGTATGTGAAGGGAAGTTTAGATTGGGTATGTGGTGGGATGTTTGGATTGGGTATGTGGAGAGGAGTTTGGATTGGGTATGTGGAGAGGAGTTTGGATTGGGTATGTGGAGAGGAGTTTGGATTGGGTATGTGGAGAGGAGTTTGGATTGGGTATGTGGAGAGGAGTTTGGATTGGGTATGTGGAGAGGAGTTCGGAGTGGGCATGTGGAGTGTAGTTTGGATTGGGTATGTGGAGGGAAGTTGATATTGGGTATGTCGAGAGATTGGATTGAGTGTTTGGAGGGAAGTTTTGAATGGGTATGTGGAAGGAAGTTTGGATTCTTATCTGGAGGGATGTTTGGATTGGGTATGTGGAGGGAAGTTTGGATTCTTATCTGGAGGGATGTTTGGATTGGGTATGTGGAGGGAAGTTTGGATTGAGTGTTTCGAGGGAAGTTTTGAATGGGTATATGGTGAGGTGTTTCGATTGGGTATGTGGAGAGGAGTTTGGATTGGCATGTGGAGAGGTGTTTCGATTGGGTATGTGGAGAGGAGTTTGGATTGGCATGTGGAGAGGTGTTTCGATTGGGTATGTGGAGAGGAGTTTGGATTGGGTGTGTGGAAGGAAGTTTGGACTGGGTATGTGGAGAGAGTTTGGATTGGGAATGTGGAGGGAAGTTTGGACTGAGTATGTGGTTGGAAATTTGGATTCAGTGTGTGGAGAGAGTTTGGATTGGGTACGTGGAGGGACATTTTGTTTGAGAATGTGCAGGGGAGTTTGGATTGGGTATGTGGAGGGTAGTTTGGATTGGGTATGTGGAGAGAAGTTTGGATTGGGTATGTGGAGAGGTGTTTGGATTGGGTATTTGGAGGGAAGTTTAGATTGGGTATGTGGAGAGGAGTTTGGATTGGGTATGTGGAGTGGAGTTTGGATTGGCATGTGGAGATAAGTTTGGATTGGGTATGTGGAGAGGAGTTTGGATTTGCATGTGGAGATATGTTTGGATTGGGTATGTGGAGAGGTGTTTGGATTGTGTCTGTGGAGAGGAGTTTGGATTGAGTGTTTCGAGCAAAGTTTTGAATGGGTATATAACCATATAACCATATAACAATCACAGCACGGAAACAGGCCATCTTGGCCCTCCTAGTCCGTGCCGAACCCTTAACCTCACCTAGTCCCATCTACCCGCAGTCAGCCCATAACCCTCCACTCCTTTCCTGTCCATATACCTATCCAATTTTACCTTAAATGACACAACTGAACTGGCCTCTACTACTTCTACAGGAAGCTCATTCCACACAGCTATCACTCTTTGAGTAAAGAAATACCCCCTCGTGTTTCCCTTAAACTTCTGCCCCCTAACTCTCAAATCATGTCCTCTAGTTTGAATCTCCCCTACTCTCAAATGAAACAGCCTGTTCACGTCAACTCTATCTATCCCTCTCAAAATTTTAAATGCCTCGATCAAATCCCCCCTCAACCTTCTACGCTCCAATGAATAGAGACCTAACTTGTTCAACCTTTCTCTGTAACTTAATTGCTGAAACCCAGGTAACATCCTAGTAAATCGTCTCTGCACTCTCTCTAATTTATTGATATCTTTCCTATAATTCGGTGACCAGAACTGCACACAATATTCCAAATTTGGCCTTACTAATGCCTTGTACAACTTTAGCATTGCATCCCAACTTCTGTACTCAATGCTTTGATTTATAAAGGCCAGCGTTCCAAAAGCCCTCTTCACCACCCTATCTACATGAGACTCCACTTTCAGGGAACTATGCACAGTTATTTCTAGATCTCTCTGTTCCTCTGCATTCCTCAATGCCCTACCATTTACTCTGTATGTTCTATTTGGATTATTCCTGCCAAAATGTAGAACCTCACACTTCTCAGCATTAAACTCCATCTGCCAACGTTCAGCCCATTCTTCTAACCGGCATAAATCTCCCTGCAAGCTTTGAAAATCCACCTCATTATCCACAACACCTCCTACCTTAGTATCATCGGCATACTTACTAATCCAATTTACCACCCCATCATCCAGATCATTTATGTATATTACAAACAACATTGGGCCCAAAACAGATCCCTGAGGCACCCCGCTAGTCACTGGCCTCCATCCCGATAAACAATTATCCACCACTAGTCTCTGGCATCTCCCATCTAGCCACTGTTGAATCCATTTTATTACTCCAGCATTAATACCTAACGATTGAACCTTCTTAACTAACCTTCCATGTGGAACTTTGTCAAAGGCTTTGCTGAAGTCCATATAGACTACATCCACTGCCTTACCCTCGTCAACATTCCTCGTAACTTCTTCAAAAAATTCAATAAGGTTTGTCAAACATAACCTTCCACGCACAAATCCATGCTGGCTACTTCTAATCAGATCCCGTCTATCCAGATAATTATAAATACTATCTCTAAGAATACTTGCCATTAATTTACCCACCACTGATGTCAAACTGACAGATCTATAATTGCTAGGCTTCCTTCTAAAACCCTTTTTAAACAATGGAACCACATGAGCAATACGCCAATCCTCCGGCACAATCCCCGTTTCTAATGACATTTTAAAGATCTCCGTCAGAGCTCCTGCTATTTCTACACAAACTTCCCTCAAGGTCCTGGGGAATATCCTGTCAGGACTTGGAGAGTTATCCACTTTTAAATTTCTTAAAAGCGCCAGTGCCTCCACCTCTTTAAGGTGAGGTGAGGTGAGGTGTTTCGATTGGGTATGTGGAGAGGAGTTTGGATTGGGTGTGTGGAAGGAATTTTGGACTGGGTATGTGGAGAGAGTTTGGAATAGGTATGTGGAGGGAAGTTTGGATTGAGTATGTGGTTGGAAGTTTGGATTCAGTGTGTGGAGAGAGGTTGGATTGGGTATGTGGAAGGACATTTTGTTTGAGAATGTGCAGGGGAGTTTGGATTGGGTATGTGGAGGGTAGTTTGGATTGGGTATGTGGAGAGGTGTTTGGATTGGGTATGTGGAGAGGAGTTTGGATTGGGTATGTGGAGAGGAGTTTGGATTGGGTATGTAGAGAGGAGTTTGGATTGGGTATGTGGAGAGGAGTTTGGATTGGGTATGTGGAGAGGAGTTTGGATTGCGTATGTGGAGAGGAGTTTGGATTGGCGATGTGGAGAGAAGTTTGGATTGGTTATGTGGATGGAAATTAGAATTGGTATCTGGCGGGAGGTTTCGATTGGCAAGTGGAAGGAAGTTTGGATTGGTATGTAGTTGGAAGTTTGTACTGTGTATGTCGAGGGAAGTTTGGATTGTGTATTTAGAGGGACTTTTGGATTTGGTATGTGGAGGAAAGTTTGGATTATGTTTGTGGAGAAGAGTTTGGATTGGGCATGTGGAGGGAAGTGTGGATTGGGAATGTGGAGGGAAGGTTGGATTGGTATGTGGAGGGAAGTTTTTATTTTGTATGTTGAGGGAAGATTGTATTGAGTATGTGGAGAGGAGTTTGTATTGGAATGTGGCGGCAAGTTTGGATTGGTTATGTGGAGAGTAGATTGGATTGGGTATGTGGACAGGAGTTTGGATTGGGTATGTGGAGGGGAGTTTGGTTTGGCATGTGGAGATAATTTGGATTGGGTATGTGGAGAGGTGTTTGGATTGGGTATGTGGAGGTAAGTTTCGATTGAGTATGTGATTGGAAGATTGGATTCAGTGTGTGGACAGAGTTTGGATTGGGTATGTGGAGGTAAGTTTCGATTGAGTATGTGATTGGAAGATTGGATTCAGTGTGTGGAGAGAGTTTGGATTGGGTATGTGGAGGGTAGTTTAGATTGTATATGGAGGGCAGGTTGGATTGAGTATGTAGTGGGAGTGTTTGGATTGGGTATGTCGAGAGAAGATTGGATTGAGTTTTTGGAGGGACGTTTTGAATGGGTATGTGGAAGGAAGTTTGGATTCTTATCTGGAGGGATGTTATGATTGGGTATGTGGAGGGAAGTTTGGATTGAGTGTTTCGAGGGAAGTTTTGAATGGGTATATGGTGAGGTGTTTCGATTGGGTATGTGGAGAGGAGTTTGGATTGGCATGTGGAGTGGAGTTTGGTTTGGCATGTGGAGATAAGTTTGGATTGTGTATGTGGAGAGGTGTTTGGATTGAGTGTTTCGAGCAAAGTTTTGAATGGGTATATGGTGAAGTGTTTTGATTGGGTATGTGGAGAGGAGTTTGGATTGAGTATGTGGTTGGAAGTTTGGATTCAGTGTGTGGAGAGAGTTTGGATTGGATATGTGGAGAGGTGTTTGTATTGGGTAAGCGGAGGAAAGTTTGGATTGAGTGTTTCGAGGGAAGTTTTGAATGGGGTATATGGTGAGGTGTTTCGATTGGGTATGTGGAGAGGAGTTTGGATTGGGTATGTGGAGGGAAGTTTGGAATGGGTATGTTCAGGGAAGTTTGGATTGGGTATAAGGAGGTAAGATTGGGCTGGGTACGTGGAGGGAGGTTTGGATTGGGTATGTGGTGGGAAGATTGGGCTGGGTATGTGGAGGGAAGTTTGGATTGGGTATGTGGAGGGAAGTTTGGAATGGGTATGTTCAGGGAAGTTTGGATTGGGTATGAGGAGGGAAGATTGGGCTGGGTATGTGGAAGGAGGTTTGGATTTGGTTTGTGGAGGGAAGTTTGGATTGGAATGTGGAGGGAAGGTTGGATTGGGATGTGGAAGCAATTGTGATTGGGTACATCAAGGGACGTCTTAACTGGTTATGTGGAGAGAGTTTGGATTGGGTATGTGGCGGAAAGGTTGGATTGGGTATGTGGTGGGACATTTTGTTTGAGAATGTGCAGGGGAGTTTGGATTGGGTATGTGGAGGGTAGTTTGGATTGGGTATGTGGAGAGGTGTTTGGATTGGGTATTTGGAGGGAAGTTTAGATTGTATATGGAGGGAAGATTGGATTTGGTATTTGGAGGGAAGTTTAGATTGGGTATGTGGAAGTAAGTATAGATTATTATGTGGAGGGAAGTTTGGATTGGGTATGTGGAGGGAAGTTTGGAATGGGTATGTGGAGGGAAGTTTGGATTGGGTATGAGGAGGTAAGATTGGGCTGGGTACGTGGAGGGAGGTTTGGATTGGGTATGTGGAGGGAAGTTTGGATTGGGTATGAGGAGGTAAGATTGGGCTGGGTACGTGGAGGGAGGTTTGGATTGGGTATGTGGAAGGACGTTTGGATTTGGTTTGTGGAGGGATGTTTGGATTGGAATGTGGAGGGAAGGTTGGATTGGGATGTGGAAGCAATTGTGATTGGGTACATCAAGGGACGTCTTAACTGGTTATGTGGAGAGAGTTTGGATTGGGTATGTGGTGGGACATTTTGTTTGAGAATGTGCAGGGGAGTTTGGATTGGGTATGTGGAGGTTAGTTTGGATTGGGTATGTGGAGAGGTGTTTGGATTGGGTATTTGGAGGGAAGTTTAGATTGTATATGGAGGGAAGATTGGATTTGGTATTTGGAGGGAAGTTTAGATTGGGTATGTGGAAGTAAGTATAGATTATTATGTGGAGGGAAGTTTGGATTGGGTATGTGGAGGGAAGTTTGGAATGGGTATGTGGAGGGAAGTTTGGATTGGGTATGAGGAGGTAAGATTGGGCTGGGCACGTGGAGGGAGGTTTGGATTGGGTATGTGGAGGGAAGTTTGGATTGGGTATGAGGAGGTAAGATTGGGCTGGGTACGTGGAGGGAGGTTTGGATTGGGTATGTGGAAGGAGGTTTGGATTTGGTTTGTGGAGGGAAGTTTGGATTGGGTATGTGGCGGGAAGGTTGGATTGGGTATGTGGTGGAAAGTTTGGATTAGGTATGTGGAGAGAGTTTGGATTGGGTAAGTGGAGGTAAGTTTGGATTGAGTATGTGATTGGAAGTTTGGATTCAGTGGGTGGAGAGAGTTTGGATTAGATATGTGGACAGGAGTTTGGATTGGGTATGTGGAGAGGAGTTTGGATTGGGATTGTGGAGGGAAGGTTGGATTGGGATGTGGAAGCAATTGTGATTGGGTACATCAAGGGAAGTTTTAACTGGTTATGTGGAGAGAGTTTGGATTGGGTATGTGGCGGGAAGGTTGGATTGGGTATGTGGTGGAAAGTTTGGATTAGGTATGTGGAGAGAGTTTGGATTGGGTAAGTGGAGGTAAGTTTGGATTGAGTATGTGATTGGAAGTTTGGATTCAGTGGGTGGAGAGAGTTTGGATTAGGTATGTGGACAGGAGTTTGGATTGGGTATGTGGAGAGGAGTTTGGATTTGATATGTGGTGGGAAGGTTTGATTGGTTATCTGGAAGGAAGTTTACATTCTTTATGTGGAGGGTATTTTGGATTGCATATGTGGAGAGAGTTTTGATCGGGTATTTGGAGAGGAGATTGGATTGGCTATGTGGAGGAACGTTTAGATGGGTTATGTGGAGAGGAGTTCGGATTCGGTATGCGGAGGGAAGTTTAGATTGTATATGGAGGGAAGGTTGGATTGGGAATGTGGAGAGAAGTTTGGATTGGGATGTGGAAGCAATTGTGATTGGGTACATGAAGGGAAGTTTTAACTGGTTATGTGGAGAGAGTTTGGATTGGGTATGTGGCGGGATATTTGGATTGGGTATGTGGAGAGGAGTTTGGATTGGGTATGTGGAGGGACATTTTGTATGAGTATGTGCAGGGGAGTTTGGATTGGGTATGTGGAGGGTAGTTTGGATTGGGTATGTGGAGAGGAGTTTGGATTGGGTATGTGGAGAGGAGTTTGAATTGGCTATGTGGAGAGGAGTTTGGATTGGGTATGTGGAGAGGAGTTTGGATTGGGTATGTGGAGAGGAGTTTGGATTGGGTATGTGGAGAGGTGTTTGGTTTGGGTATGTGGAGAGGAGTTTGGATTGGGTATGTGGAGAGGAGTTTGGATTGGGTATGTGGAGAGGAGTTTGAATTGGCTATGTGGAGGGAAGTTTGGATTGGATATGTGGAGGGAAGTTTGGATTGGTATCTGGAGGCAAGTTTGGATTGGCATGTGGAGGGAAGGTTGGATTGTGCATGCGGAGAGGAGTTCGGATTGGGCATGTGGAGGGAAGTTTAAAGTGGGTATGTATAGGGAAGACTGGATTGAGCGTTTCGAGGGTCGTTTGGATTGCGTATATGGAGAGTTGTTCAGATTGGGTATGGGGAGAGGTGTTTGGAGTGGTTATGTGGAGGAAAGTTTGGATTGGGTATGTGGTGGGAAGTTTGGATTGTGTATGTAGAGGGACGATTGGATTGTTATGCGGAGGGACACTTGGATTGGATATGTGGAGGGAAGCTTGGATTGGGTATGTGATCGGAAGTTTGGATTGTGTATTTGGAGATAAGTTAGGATTGGGTATGTGGAGTGGAATTTAGTTTGGGTATGTGGAGAGGAGTTTTGGGTATGTGGAGGGATGATTGGATTGGGAATATGGAGGGAAGTATGGATTGGGTATGTGGAGGGAAGATTGGATTGAGTGTTTGGAGGGAAGTTTTGAATGGGTATGTGGAAGGAAGTTTGGATTCTTATCTGGAGGGATATTTGGATTGGGTATGTGGAGGGAAGTTTGGATTGAGTGTTTCAAGGGAAGTTTTGAATGAGTATATGGTGAGGTGTTTCGATTGGGTATGTGGAGAGGAGTTTGGATTGGCATGTGGAGAGGTGTTTCGATTGGGTATGTGGAGAGGAGTTTGGACTGGGTATGTGGAGAGAGTTTGGAATAGGTATGTGGAGGGAAGTTTGGATTGAGTATGTGGTTGGAAGTTTGGATTCAGTGTGTGGAGAGAGTTTGGATTGGGTACGTGGAGGGACATTTTGTTTGAGAATGTGCAGGGGAGTTTGGATTGGGTATGTGGAGGGTAGTTTGGATTGGGTATGTGGAGAGGTGTTTGGATTGGGTATTTGGAGGGAAGTTTAGATTGTATATGGAGGGAAGGTTGGATTGGGTATGTGGTGGGAAGTTTGGATTGGGTATGTGGAGAGAGTTTGGATTGGGTACGTGGAGGGACATTTTGTTTGAGAATGTGGAGGGGAGTTTGGATTGGGTATTTGGAGGGAAGTTTAGATTGTATATGGAGGGAAGGTTGGATTGGGTATGTGGTGGGAAGTTTGGATTGGGTATGTGGAGGCAAGTTTGGATTGGTTTGTGGAGAGAGTGGATTGGGTATGTGGAGGGAAGGTTTGATTGGGTGTGTGGAGAGAGTTTGGATTGGGATTGTGGAGGGAAGTTTGGATTTGGTATGTGGTGGGAAGGTTTGATTGGTTATCTGGAAGGAAGTTTGCATTCTTTATGTGGAGGGTATTTTGGATCGGGTATGTGGAGAGAGTTTTGATTGGGTATTTGGAGAGGAGATTGGATTGGCTATGTGGAGGAAAGTTTAGATGGGGTATGTGGAGAGGAGTTCGGATTCGGGATGTGGAGGGAAGTTTAGATTGTATATGGAGGGAAGGTTGGATTGGGATGTGGAAGCAATTGTGATTGTGTACATCAAGGGAAGTTTTAACTGGTTATGTGGAGAGAGTTTGGATTGGGTATGTGGAGAGGAGTTTGGATTGGGTATGTGAAGGGAAGTTTAGATTGGGTATATGGAGAGGAGTTTGGATTGGTATGTGGAGAGGAGTTTGGATTGGTTATGTGGAGAGGAGTTTGGATTGTGTATGTGGAGAGGAGTTTGGATTGGGTGTGTGGAAGGAATTTTGGACTGGGTATGTGGAGAGAGTTTGGATTGGGTATGTGCAGGGAAGTTTGGATTGAGTACGTGGTTGGAAGTTTGGATTCAGT
The DNA here is from genome assembly GCF_030144855.1 of Hypanus sabinus. NCBI lineage: Eukaryota > Metazoa > Chordata > Chondrichthyes > Myliobatiformes > Dasyatidae > Hypanus > Hypanus sabinus. The sequence continues at coordinate 2,365,425 of NC_082728.1, forward strand.
GTGTGGAGAGAGTTTGGATTGGGTACGTGGAGGGACATTTTGTTTGAGAATGTGCAGGGGAGTTTGGATTGGGTATGTGGAGAGGTGTTTGGATTGGGTATTTGGAGGGAAGTTTAGATTGTATATGGAGGGAAGGTTGGATTGGGTATGTGGTGGGAAGGTTGGATTGGGTATGTGGTGGGAAGTTTGGATTGGGTATGTGGAGGGAAGGTTTGATTGGGTGTGTGGAGAGAGTTTGGATTGGGATTGTGGAGGGAAGTTTGGATTTGGTATGTGGTGGGAAGGTTTGATTGGTTATCTGGAAGGAAGTTTGCATTCTTTATGTGGAGGGTATATTGGATCGGGTATGTGGAGAGAGTTTTGATTGGGTATTTGGAGAGGAGATTGGATTGGCTATGTGGAGGAAAGTTTAGATTGTATATGGAGGGAAGGTTGGATTGGGTATGTGGAGGGAAGTTTGGATTGGGATGTGGAAGCAATTGTGATTGGGTACATCAAGGGAAGTTTTAACTGGTTATGTGGAGAGAGGTTGGATTGGGTATGTGGCGGGATGTTTGGATTGGGTATGTGGAGAGGAGTTTGGATTGGGTATGTGAAGGGAAGTTTAGATTGGGTATGTGGTGGGATGTTTGGATTGGGTATGTGGAGAGGAGTTTGGATTGGGTATGTGGAGAGGAGTTTGGATTGGGTATGTGGAGAGGAGTTTGGATTGGGTATGTGGAGAGGAGTTTGGATTGGGTATGTGGAGAGGAGTTTGGATTGGGTATGTGGAGAGGAGTTCGGAGTGGGCATGTGGAGTGTAGTTTGGATTGGGTATGTGGAGGGAAGTTGATATTGGGTATGTCGAGAGATTGGATTGAGTGTTTGGAGGGAAGTTTTGAATGTGTATGTGGAAGGAAGTTTGGATTCTTATCTGGAGGGATGTTTGGATTGGGTATGTGGAGGGAAGTTTGGATTCTTATCTGGAGGGATGTTTGGATTGGGTATGTGGAGGGAAGTTTGGATTGAGTGTTTCGAGGGAAGTTTTGAATGGGTATATGGTGAGGTGTTTCGATTGGGTATGTGGAGAGGAGTTTGGATTGGCATGTGGAGAGGTGTTTCGATTGGGTATGTGGAGAGGAGTTTGGATTGGCATGTGGAGAGGTGTTTCGATTGGGTATGTGGAGAGGAGTTTGGATTGGGTGTGTGGAAGGAAGTTTGGACTGGGTATGTGGAGAGAGTTTGGATTGGGAATGTGGAGGGAAGTTTGGACTGAGTATGTGGTTGGAAATTTGGATTCAGTGTGTGGAGAGAGTTTGGATTGGGTACGTGGAGGGTAGTTTGGATTGGGTATGTGGAGAGAAGTTTGGATTGGGTATGTGGAGAGGTGTTTGGATTGGGTATTTGGAGGGAAGTTTAGATTGGGTATGTGGAGAGGAGTTTGGATTGGGTATGTGGAGTGGAGTTTGGATTGGCATGTGGAGATAAGTTTGGATTGGGTATGTGGAGAGGAGTTTGGATTTGCATGTGGAGATATGTTTGGATTGGGTATGTGGAGAGGTGTTTGGATTGTGTCTGTGGAGAGGAGTTTGGATTGAGTGTTTCGAGCAAAGTTTTGAATGGGTATATAACCATATAACCATATAACAATCACAGCACGGAAACAGGCCATCTTGGCCCTCCTAGTCCGTGCCGAACCCTTAACCTCACCTAGTCCCATCTACCCGCAGTCAGCCCATAACCCTCCACTCCTTTCCTGTCCATATACCTATCCAATTTTACCTTAAATGACACAACTGAACTGGCCTCTACTACTTCTACAGGAAGCTCATTCCACACAGCTATCACTCTTTGAGTAAAGAAATACCCCCTCGTGTTTCCCTTAAACTTCTGCCCCCTAACTCTCAAATCATGTCCTCTAGTTTGAATCTCCCCTACTCTCAAATGAAACAGCCTGTTCACGTCAACTCTATCTATCCCTCTCAAAATTTTAAATGCCTCGATCAAATCCCCCCTCAACCTTCTACGCTCCAATGAATAGAGACCTAACTTGTTCAACCTTTCTCTGTAACTTAATTGCTGAAACCCAGGTAACATCCTAGTAAATCGTCTCTGCACTCTCTCTAATTTATTGATATCTTTCCTATAATTCGGTGACCAGAACTGCACACAATATTCCAAATTTGGCCTTACTAATGCCTTGTACAACTTTAGCATTGCATCCCAACTTCTGTACTCAATGCTTTGATTTATAAAGGCCAGCGTTCCAAAAGCCCTCTTCACCACCCTATCTACATGAGACTCCACTTTCAGGGAACTATGCACAGTTATTTCTAGATCTCTCTGTTCCTCTGCATTCCTCAATGCCCTACCATTTACTCTGTATGTTCTATTTGGATTATTCCTGCCAAAATGTAGAACCTCACACTTCTCAGCATTAAACTCCATCTGCCAACGTTCAGCCCATTCTTCTAACCGGCATAAATCTCCCTGCAAGCTTTGAAAATCCACCTCATTATCCACAACACCTCCTACCTTAGTATCATCGGCATACTTACTAATCCAATTTACCACCCCATCATCCAGATCATTTATGTATATTACAAACAACATTGGGCCCAAAACAGATCCCTGAGGCACCCCGCTAGTCACTGGCCTCCATCCCGATAAACAATTATCCACCACTAGTCTCTGGCATCTCCCATCTAGCCACTGTTGAATCCATTTTATTACTCCAGCATTAATACCTAACGATTGAACCTTCTTAACTAACCTTCCATGTGGAACTTTGTCAAAGGCTTTGCTGAAGTCCATATAGACTACATCCACTGCCTTACCCTCGTCAACATTCCTCGTAACTTCTTCAAAAAATTCAATAAGGTTTGTCAAACATAACCTTCCACGCACAAATCCATGCTGGCTACTTCTAATCAGATCCCGTCTATCCAGATAATTATAAATACTATCTCTAAGAATACTTGCCATTAATTTACCCACCACTGATGTCAAACTGACAGATCTATAATTGCTAGGCTTCCTTCTAAAACCCTTTTTAAACAATGGAACCACATGAGCAATACGCCAATCCTCCGGCACAATCCCCGTTTCTAATGACATTTTAAAGATCTCCGTCAGAGCTCCTGCTATTTCTACACAAACTTCCCTCAAGGTCCTGGGGAATATCCTGTCAGGACTTGGAGAGTTATCCACTTTTAAATTTCTTAAAAGCGCCAGTGCCTCCACCTCTTTAAGGTGAGGTGAGGTGAGGTGTTTCGATTGGGTATGTGGAGAGGAGTTTGGATTGGGTGTGTGGAAGGAATTTTGGACTGGGTATGTGGAGAGAGTTTGGAATAGGTATGTGGAGGGAAGTTTGGATTGAGTATGTGGTTGGAAGTTTGGATTCAGTGTGTGGAGAGAGGTTGGATTGGGTATGTGGAAGGACATTTTGTTTGAGAATGTGCAGGGGAGTTTGGATTGGGTATGTGGAGGGTAGTTTGGATTGGGTATGTGGAGAGGTGTTTGGATTGGGTATGTGGAGAGGAGTTTGGATTGGGTATGTGGAGAGGAGTTTGGATTGGGTATGTAGAGAGGAGTTTGGATTGGGTATGTGGAGAGGAGTTTGGATTGGGTATGTGGAGAGGAGTTTGGATTGCGTATGTGGAGAGGAGTTTGGATTGGCGATGTGGAGAGAAGTTTGGATTGGTTATGTGGATGGAAATTAGAATTGGTATCTGGCGGGAGGTTTCGATTGGCAAGTGGAAGGAAGTTTGGATTGGTATGTAGTTGGAAGTTTGTACTGTGTATGTCGAGGGAAGTTTGGATTGTGTATTTAGAGGGACTTTTGGATTTGGTATGTGGAGGAAAGTTTGGATTATGTTTGTGGAGAAGAGTTTGGATTGGGCATGTGGAGGGAAGTGTGGATTGGGAATGTGGAGGGAAGGTTGGATTGGTATGTGGAGGGAAGTTTTTATTTTGTATGTTGAGGGAAGATTGTATTGAGTATGTGGAGAGGAGTTTGTATTGGAATGTGGCGGCAAGTTTGGATTGGTTATGTGGAGAGTAGATTGGATTGGGTATGTGGACAGGAGTTTGGATTGGGTATGTGGAGGGGAGTTTGGTTTGGCATGTGGAGATAATTTGGATTGGGTATGTGGAGAGGTGTTTGGATTGGGTATGTGGAGGTAAGTTTCGATTGAGTATGTGATTGGAAGATTGGATTCAGTGTGTGGACAGAGTTTGGATTGGGTATGTGGAGGTAAGTTTCGATTGAGTATGTGATTGGAAGATTGGATTCAGTGTGTGGAGAGAGTTTGGATTGGGTATGTGGAGGGTAGTTTAGATTGTATATGGAGGGCAGGTTGGATTGAGTATGTAGTGGGAGTGTTTGGATTGGGTATGTCGAGAGAAGATTGGATTGAGTTTTTGGAGGGACGTTTTGAATGGGTATGTGGAAGGAAGTTTGGATTCTTATCTGGAGGGATGTTATGATTGGGTATGTGGAGGGAAGTTTGGATTGAGTGTTTCGAGGGAAGTTTTGAATGGGTATATGGTGAGGTGTTTCGATTGGGTATGTGGAGAGGAGTTTGGATTGGCATGTGGAGTGGAGTTTGGTTTGGCATGTGGAGATAAGTTTGGATTGTGTATGTGGAGAGGTGTTTGGATTGAGTGTTTCGAGCAAAGTTTTGAATGGGTATATGGTGAAGTGTTTTGATTGGGTATGTGGAGAGGAGTTTGGATTGAGTATGTGGTTGGAAGTTTGGATTCAGTGTGTGGAGAGAGTTTGGATTGGATATGTGGAGAGGTGTTTGTATTGGGTAAGCGGAGGAAAGTTTGGATTGAGTGTTTCGAGGGAAGTTTTGAATGGGGTATATGGTGAGGTGTTTCGATTGGGTATGTGGAGAGGAGTTTGGATTGGGTATGTGGAGGGAAGTTTGGAATGGGTATGTTCAGGGAAGTTTGGATTGGGTATAAGGAGGTAAGATTGGGCTGGGTACGTGGAGGGAGGTTTGGATTGGGTATGTGGTGGGAAGATTGGGCTGGGTATGTGGAGGGAAGTTTGGATTGGGTATGTGGAGGGAAGTTTGGAATGGGTATGTTCAGGGAAGTTTGGATTGGGTATGAGGAGGGAAGATTGGGCTGGGTATGTGGAAGGAGGTTTGGATTTGGTTTGTGGAGGGAAGTTTGGATTGGAATGTGGAGGGAAGGTTGGATTGGGATGTGGAAGCAATTGTGATTGGGTACATCAAGGGACGTCTTAACTGGTTATGTGGAGAGAGTTTGGATTGGGTATGTGGCGGAAAGGTTGGATTGGGTATGTGGTGGGACATTTTGTTTGAGAATGTGCAGGGGAGTTTGGATTGGGTATGTGGAGGGTAGTTTGGATTGGGTATGTGGAGAGGTGTTTGGATTGGGTATTTGGAGGGAAGTTTAGATTGTATATGGAGGGAAGATTGGATTTGGTATTTGGAGGGAAGTTTAGATTGGGTATGTGGAAGTAAGTATAGATTATTATGTGGAGGGAAGTTTGGATTGGGTATGTGGAGGGAAGTTTGGAATGGGTATGTGGAGGGAAGTTTGGATTGGGTATGAGGAGGTAAGATTGGGCTGGGTACGTGGAGGGAGGTTTGGATTGGGTATGTGGAGGGAAGTTTGGATTGGGTATGAGGAGGTAAGATTGGGCTGGGTACGTGGAGGGAGGTTTGGATTGGGTATGTGGAAGGACGTTTGGATTTGGTTTGTGGAGGGATGTTTGGATTGGAATGTGGAGGGAAGGTTGGATTGGGATGTGGAAGCAATTGTGATTGGGTACATCAAGGGACGTCTTAACTGGTTATGTGGAGAGAGTTTGGATTGGGTATGTGGTGGGACATTTTGTTTGAGAATGTGCAGGGGAGTTTGGATTGGGTATGTGGAGGTTAGTTTGGATTGGGTATGTGGAGAGGTGTTTGGATTGGGTATTTGGAGGGAAGTTTAGATTGTATATGGAGGGAAGATTGGATTTGGTATTTGGAGGGAAGTTTAGATTGGGTATGTGGAAGTAAGTATAGATTATTATGTGGAGGGAAGTTTGGATTGGGTATGTGGAGGGAAGTTTGGAATGGGTATGTGGAGGGAAGTTTGGATTGGGTATGAGGAGGTAAGATTGGGCTGGGCACGTGGAGGGAGGTTTGGATTGGGTATGTGGAGGGAAGTTTGGATTGGGTATGAGGAGGTAAGATTGGGCTGGGTACGTGGAGGGAGGTTTGGATTGGGTATGTGGAAGGAGGTTTGGATTTGGTTTGTGGAGGGAAGTTTGGATTGGGTATGTGGCGGGAAGGTTGGATTGGGTATGTGGTGGAAAGTTTGGATTAGGTATGTGGAGAGAGTTTGGATTGGGTAAGTGGAGGTAAGTTTGGATTGAGTATGTGATTGGAAGTTTGGATTCAGTGGGTGGAGAGAGTTTGGATTAGATATGTGGACAGGAGTTTGGATTGGGTATGTGGAGAGGAGTTTGGATTGGGATTGTGGAGGGAAGGTTGGATTGGGATGTGGAAGCAATTGTGATTGGGTACATCAAGGGAAGTTTTAACTGGTTATGTGGAGAGAGTTTGGATTGGGTATGTGGCGGGAAGGTTGGATTGGGTATGTGGTGGAAAGTTTGGATTAGGTATGTGGAGAGAGTTTGGATTGGGTAAGTGGAGGTAAGTTTGGATTGAGTATGTGATTGGAAGTTTGGATTCAGTGGGTGGAGAGAGTTTGGATTAGATATGTGGACAGGAGTTTGGATTGGGTATGTGGAGAGGAGTTTGGATTGGGATTGTGGAGGGAAGGTTGGATTGGGATGTGGAAGCAATTGTGATTGGGTACATCAAGGGAAGTTTTAACTGGTTATGTGGAGAGAGTTTGGATTGGGTATGTGGCGGGAAGGTTGGATTGGGTATGTGGTGGAAAGTTTGGATTAGGTATGTGGAGAGAGTTTGGATTGGGTAAGTGGAGGTAAGTTTGGATTGAGTATGTGATTGGAAGTTTGGATTCAGTGGGTGGAGAGAGTTTGGATTAGGTATGTGGACAGGAGTTTGGATTGGGTATGTGGAGAGGAGTTTGGATTTGATATGTGGTGGGAAGGTTTGATTGGTTATCTGGAAGGAAGTTTACATTCTTTATGTGGAGGGTATTTTGGATTGCATATGTGGAGAGAGTTTTGATCGGGTATTTGGAGAGGAGATTGGATTGGCTATGTGGAGGAACGTTTAGATGGGTTATGTGGAGAGGAGTTCGGATTCGGTATGCGGAGGGAAGTTTAGATTGTATATGGAGGGAAGGTTGGATTGGGAATGTGGAGAGAAGTTTGGATTGGGATGTGGAAGCAATTGTGATTGGGTACATGAAGGGAAGTTTTAACTGGTTATGTGGAGAGAGTTTGGATTGGGTATGTGGCGGGATATTTGGATTGGGTATGTGGAGAGGAGTTTGGATTGGGTATGTGGAGAGGAGTTTGGATTGGGTATGTGGAGTTGAGTTTGGATTGTTATGTGAGAGGAGTTTGGATTGAGTATGTGGAGAGGAGTTTGGATTGCGTATGTGGAGAGGAGTTTGGATTGGCGATGTGGAGAGAAGTTTGGATTGGTTATGTGGATGGAAATTAGAATTGGTATCTGGCGGGAGGTTTCGATTGGCAAGTGGAGGGAAGTTTGGATTGGTATGTAGTCGGAAGTTTGTACTGTGTATGTCGAGGGAAGTTTGGATTGTGTATTTAGAGGGACGTTTGGATTTGGTATGTGGAGGAAAGTTTGGATTATGTTTGTGGAAAAGAGTTTGGATTGGGCATGTGGAGGGAAGTGTGGATTGCGAATGTGGAGGGAAGGTTGGATTGGTATGTGGAGGGAAGTTTGGATTGGGTATGTGGAGGGAAGTTTGGAATGGGTATGTTCAGGGAAGTTTGGATTGGGTATGAGGAGGGAAGATTGGGCTGGGTATGTGGAAGGAGGTTTGGATTTGGTTTGTGGAGGGAAGTTTGGATTGGAATGTGGAGGGAAGGTTGGATTGGGATGTGGAAGCAATTGTGATTGGGTACATCAAGGGACGTCTTAACTGGTTATGTGGAGAGAGTTTGGATTGGGTATGTGGCGGAAAGGTTGGATTGGGTATGTGGTGGGACATTTTGTTTGAGAATGTGCAGGGGAGTTTGGATTGGGTATGTGGAGGGTAGTTTGGATTGGGTATGTGGAGAGGTGTTTGGATTGGGTATTTGGAGGGAAGTTTAGATTGTATATGGAGGGAAGATTGGATTTGGTATTTGGAGGGAAGTTTAGATTGGGTATGTGGAAGTAAGTATAGATTATTATGTGGAGGGAAGTTTGGATTGGGTATGTGGAGGGAAGTTTGGAATGGGTATGTGGAGGGAAGTTTGGATTGGGTATGAGGAGGTAAGATTGGGCTGGGTACGTGGAGGGAGGTTTGGATTGGGTATGTGGAGGGAAGTTTGGATTGGGTATGAGGAGGTAAGATTGGGCTGGGTACGTGGAGGGAGGTTTGGATTGGGTATGTGGAAGGACGTTTGGATTTGGTTTGTGGAGGGATGTTTGGATTGGAATGTGGAGGGAAGGTTGGATTGGGATGTGGAAGCAATTGTGATTGGGTACATCAAGGGACGTCTTAACTGGTTATGTGGAGAGAGTTTGGATTGGGTATGTGGTGGGACATTTTGTTTGAGAATGTGCAGGGGAGTTTGGATTGGGTATGTGGAGGTTAGTTTGGATTGGGTATGTGGAGAGGTGTTTGGATTGGGTATTTGGAGGGAAGTTTAGATTGTATATGGAGGGAAGATTGGATTTGGTATTTGGAGGGAAGTTTAGATTGGGTATGTGGAAGTAAGTATAGATTATTATGTGGAGGGAAGTTTGGATTGGGTATGTGGAGGGAAGTTTGGAATGGGTATGAGGAGGTAAGATTGGGCTGGGCACGTGGAGGGAGGTTTGGATTGGGTATGTGGAGGGAAGTTTGGATTGGGTATGAGGAGGTAAGATTGGGCTGGGTACGTGGAGGGAGGTTTGGATTGGGTATGTGGAAGGAGGTTTGGATTTGGTTTGTGGAGGGAAGTTTGGATTGGGTATGTGGCGGGAAGGTTGGATTGGGTATGTGGTGGAAAGTTTGGATTAGGTATGTGGAGAGAGTTTGGATTGGGTATGTGGAGGGAAGATTGGATTGAGTGTTTCAAGGCAAGATTTAAATAGGTATATGGAGAGGTGTTTGGATTGGGTATGTGGAGAGGAGTTCGGAGTGGGCATGTGGAGTGTAGTTTGGATTGGGTATGTGGAGGGAAGTTGATATTGGGTATGTCGAGAGATTGGATTGAGTGTTTGGAGGGAAGTTTTGAATGGGTATGTGGATGGAAGTTTGGATTCTTATCTGGAGGGATGTTTGGATTGGGCACGTGGAGGGAAGTTTGGATTGGGCATGTGGAGGGAAGTTTAGATTGGGTATGTGGAGAGGAGTTTGGATTGGGTATGTGGAGAGAAGTTTGGATTGGCAATGTGGAGAGAAGTTTGGATTGGTATCTGGAGGGAAGTTTAGATTGGGTATGTGGAGAGGAGTTTGGATTGGGTATGTGGAGAGGAGTTTGAATTGTTATGTGGAGAGGAGTTTGGATTGGGTATGTGGAGACGAGTTTGGATTGCGTATGTGGAGAGGAGTTTGGATTGGCAATGTGGAGAGAAGTTTGGATTGGTTACGTGGATGGAAATTAGAATTGGTATCTGGCGGGAGGTTTCGATTGGCAAGTGGAGGGAAGTTTGGATTGGTATGTAGTCGGAAGTTTGTACTGTGTATGTCGAGGGAAGTTTGGATTGTGTATTTAGAGGGACTTTTGGATTTGGTATGTGGAGGAAAGTTTGGATTATGTTTGTGGAGAAGAGTTTGGATTGGGCATGTGGAGGGAAGTTTGGATTGAGTATGTGATTGGAAGTTTGGATTCAGTGGGTGGAGAGAGTTTGGATTGGGTATGTGGAGGGAAGTTTGTGTACAATGTCCTGGGTATGTTACTCAAAATGGCCTCTTTGGTTTGTTACGAGTAGGAATGTTTCTTTGTCGGATAAGTGTTTCTCTCGCCGTTATTTCTCTTTAGAATGGCTGATATGGTAATTGTATTCATTTGTTAATCAATGGGGAATGTCATTGTGTCTTGTGATGCTGGGAACTTGAGGGAGGGGTCGAGGAAGGTGGACGTGCGCTGCACCGCTCGGAAGACCCCCGGGCGTGGTCCTAGGGGCGAAGACGTGGAGATCGGAGGCAAGTGACGATGGGTCGATTGGTTCGTTGATTGAGCTCCAACGAGTGCACTGAACAGACTGAACTTTGATAAGTTGGCGCCTTTTGTTTTTTTCCTTGTATATATATATTGTATTGCCTACTACTCTTTTAATTTTAGTAAACTCTTTAAAGTGTATGTCATAACGGTATTTGTTGTGGGTTCGTTACTGTTGGCGGGCGCGAGGCATAACACTCGATTCTCACAGCACCTGCGTGTACGGGAGGTGGGTTGTTGAGTGGCTGGATCTCCTTTTACCCCTAGACATATACCAGCCTGTTGGGTAAGGGTTACATTTGTGGAGGCTCGTCCCGGATTGGATTGTCAGGGGCTGTGGAAAAGCACAGGCAGCAGAGCGGAGATGGACAGAGATAAGATTTTTTGTTGGTGCCAGTTTGAAGGTGTACCGGTGCAGTACGCATGCGTAGTGAGCGGAGTGGATGTTCGAGTTTCGGGAGACGCGATAGTGAGGGGTTTAAGTTCAGTGAAGGGTATTGGGCAGGTAGAATTGGTAGCTAGACGGTGTGGTAAAGAGGTAGAGTCTAGCTGGGTGTTGGTTCGTACGAGTGCTGAAGTCAGGACGGTGGAACTGCCGGCGACGGTCAGTGTACCGGGGGAGGAGGGGCCGTGGGGGCTCCACTCCTTCTTCAAGGATGAGGCTGAGGAGACATCGGAGGAGGAGTTAGAGCTAGAGGTGGACCCCAGAGAGGTGCCCGGCACTAGTAAAGGGAGGTGGGAGGAGGGAGTCGTGACTAAGCCCCGCTCCCCAGGTGGGGTGGAAGCCTCGGAGCTGGCAGCCGCACTTAATTCCCTGGTTAGGGTGGCCGAGAGGCCACGGCTGAAGCTGGGGGTGTTCTCCGAAGCCAAGCCTACTCCGGATGGGGAGGTGGACTATGAGACCTGGATCGAGCATACGTCTTTGATGTTAGAGGAGTGGCCAGGCTCGGAGGAGGAGAAGAGGCAGCGATTGGTGGGAAGTTTGAGGGGTTTAGCAGCAAAAACCGTCCGGGAGTTGAAAGCTGAGAAGCCTGAGGCCTCAGTGGAGGAATGCATTGAAGTTTTGGAGGGAGCGTTTGGGTTGTCAGGGGAACCCTGGCTGCTTTTAGCAGAGTTCCAACCCCTGGAACAACGGAGAGGGGAAAAGCTCTCCGAGTACATATTTAGGATGGAGGGGATGCTCTCGGGGCTGCGGCGCCAGGCGGTAGTGAAGGCGACTGACGTGGCTAGCGTGAGGATGAGTCAGATATTCAGTGGCTCTCTGGAGGAGGACAAGGTGGCGTGGACTATCCGGCAGGCTTATAGGAAAGGTCCCCCTCCATCCTTCGGGCAACTGATTAGAGAGGTGCGAGAGGAAGAGAGAGCGTTGGGGCGGAAAAGGGGCACGGGCCTACGGGAGCGATCCTCAGCGATACAGGAAATGGTGGCTGGGTAGAGGAATGACAATCCCCCGGGGAGTAGGGAACCCCCTTTGGAGGGGAGGGACAGGGGAGGTACCTACTCTCAGGGGCGATCAGTGCAGTGGATTGGGAGCAGGAGCCGTCCTGGGAGAGGAGAGGTGGCAGGCAGCGTGTGCTTTAACTGTGGGAAAGAGGGGCATTTCAGGCGGGACTGTGGAAGGCCGAGGGCGTGCTGTAGCTGTGGAGAGGAGGAACACTTTAGGTGGGATTGTGAGAGACAAGGAGTCCCGCGGAGGACAAGCCCCCCTATGACTAAAGGAACACGTTCCCAGAGATCAGCCGGAAGACCACCGGGTGCCCATGCCTCTATTCCGGATGGGCTGGTAGGACCCCGTGCCAGTGTGGGTCTACGGATAGAGGGAATTTACGCAAAAGCCGTTCTTGATACGGGATCGCAGGTGACCTTATTGTACCGGTCTTTCTACAATCAAAATCTAAAGCATTTACCCGTAACCCCATTTGACGCCCTGCAGATTTGGGGTGTGAGCGAGGGTGACTACCCGTACGATGGGTACCTATCGGTGAGATTGGAGTTCTCGGAGGGCAATGTGGGAGTGTCGGAAGCTATTGAGACGTTGGTGTTGGTGTGTCCTGACCCGGTGGAAACCGGTGGTGCTGCCCTCCTGGTGGGGACTAACTCCCCCGTTGTGCGACGGCTCCTGGGAGCTTGTAAGGAGAAAGGGGGGGAAGACTTTCTGGAGACCCTCTCGGTGCATCCAGTGTTTCGAGCAGTGTTCTCAGAAGGGGTTGCCTCCCAAGGGCTGGACCCGGAGTGTAAACGAGGGACGGTGTGGTGTACGCAGGCGAGGCCCAAGGTGATCCGACCAGGGGAGGTAGCACTAGTGATGGGGACCCCCAGATTCCCAGGAGTGCCGACGGGAGAAGCCCTGTTAGTAGACGCCCCGGACGATCTTGAAGGGGAGACACGATTTCCGGCGGGGGGTGCTGGTGAGGCCCGAAGTGCAGAGACCAGGGGTGGTACATGCAAGGCGTATAGCTATAAGTGTCAGGAACACCACGGCAAGAGAAATCACCTTTAAGAGGGGAATGCCGCTGGCACATCTGTTCCCGGTGACGGTAATGTCTAGCGCACCAGTGAGGACCCCTAACGGGGAGGGATCGGAGCATCGAAGGGAGCTGACCGCTGAAGCCTTTAACTTCGGGGATTCCCCAGTGTCGCCGGAGTGGAAACGCAGGCTAGTGGAGAAGATGCTGAAGATGGAAGCTGTTTTTTCTCGGGGCGAGTTTGATGTTGGCTGCGCCAAAAGCACTCGCCACACCATCCGGGTGACGGAGGACTCCCAGTTCCGAGAGAGATCCCGGCGGCTGGCTCCGGCAGATGTTGAGGACGTGAGACAGCACTTGTGCAGGTTGAAGGAGGCCGGGATCATAGCTGAGTCTCGAAGTCCTTATGCGTCCCCAATAGTGGTGGCACGGAGAAGAATGGGCGAGTGCGCATGTGTGTTGACTACAGGACGTTGAATCGGCGAACTGTCCCTGATCAATATACTGTCCCAAGAGTCGAGGATGCGCTGGCCTGCCTGAGCGGTGCAAAGTGGTTCAGTGTGCTGGATTTAAGAAGTGGGTATTACCAGATCCCGATGAGTGCGGCCGATAAAGAGAAGACCGCTTTTATCTGCCCGCTGGGGTTCTTTCAGTTCGAACGAATGCCCCAAGGCATATCGGGAGCCCCAGCCACCTTCCAGAGGCTCATGGAGAGAACTGTGGGGGATATGAATCTGTTGGACGTGCTGGTGTACCTGGACGATTTGATAGTGTTTGGATCGACTTTGGAGGAACATGAGGAGAGGCTGTTGAAGGTGTTGGGCCGGCTTAATGAAGAAGGGTTGAAGCTTTCCCTGGACAAATGCCAGTTCTGCATGTCGTCGGTTAACTACATTGGCCATATCATTTCGCGAGAGGGAGTGGCTACTGATCCAACCAAGATAGAGGCCGTGACCACCTGGCCGAGACCCCAGAAAGTGGGTGCTCTGCGCTCATTTTTGGGGTTCTGTAGGTATTACCGGCGATTTGTGAAAGGATACGCCAAAGTGTGTCACCCATTGACTCAGCTGTTGTGTGGCTATCCCCCGGTGGGGAAGAAGAGGACGGGGAACCAGAGGCAGGATGCTGGAGGATACTGGAACCCGGCGGAACCTTTTGGCTCGAGATGGGATGATCGATGTGAAGAGGCGTTCCGATCTTTGAAAAGGGCCCTGACCCAGGCCCCGGTGTTGGCTTTTGCCGATCCCCAGAAGCCATATGTGCTGCACACGGATGCCAGCCGAGAGGGTCTCTGGGCTGTTCTGTACCAGGAGCATGGCAAAGCATTGAGGCCGGTAGCCTTTGTCAGCCGAAGCTTGTCGCCATCGGAGAGAAACTATCCCACTCACAAGTTGGAGTTCCTGGCGCTGAAGTGGGCGGTGGTGGACAAGCTGGGCGATTACCTGTACGGAGCCAAGTTTGAGGTGAGAACGGATAACAATCCTCTCACTTATATTTTGACTTCGGCGAAGCTGGATGCCACCGGACATCGGTGGCTGGCGGCCTTGTCGGTATATGATTTCAGCCTGAGGTACCGCCCTGGAAGCAAGAATGTCGATGCGGATGCATTGTCTCGTCGGGAGCCGGGGGAGGAGGAGAGGGACGAGGAGTGGGAGAGTGTCCCTGCCCCTGGAGTGAAGGCAGTTTGTTATCACCGTGAAGGCCGAGGGAAGAGGGAGGCTGGAACGAGCCGTGGACCATTTGGGTTTTTTTGACGACGCCATACCCCTAGTTTACTGTGACCTGACCGCACTGCGGACTAAACAGTTGCCGGAACTGAGTCCGGGGGAAGTGGCAACTGCTCAGCAAAATGACCCGGGCATTGGCACAGTGTGGAGAGCGGTCGAGAAGGGGGATGGGGCGTTGGCTGAGAAGGCGAAACACCCATGCGTGCCTCTGTGTTTGAAGGAGTGGTCTCGGTTGAAGTTAAAGAACAAAATCTTGTACCGGGTAACGACGCCTCCGGACCAACCCCGCTGTTGGCAACTGGTCCTGCCGGAGGAGTATCGCCAGGCTGTACTCCAGGCCTTACCTGATGATTCTGGACACTTGGGGGTGGAAAAGACATATGGATTACTCAAAGACCAGTTCTACTGGCCCCGGATGAGGGGGGACGTTGAAGAATACTGTAGGGGATGCCGTCGTTGCATCCAGAGGAAGACCCTGCCAGCGTTGGCGGCTCCACTGTCGCACTTGCAGAGTGCGGGACCTCTGGACCTGGTATGTATGGATTTCCTGTCGATTGAACCTGACACCAGCAACACCGCGAATGTCTTAGTCATCACCGATCATTACACTCGCTATGCTCAGGCATTTCCCACCAAGGATCAGAAGGCGACGACAGTGGAGAAGGTGTTATGGGAGAAGTACTTTGTTCATTACGGCCTTCCCAGGCGAATCCATAGTGATCAGGGGCGGGACTTTGAGAGCCGCCTTATCCAGGAATTACTGACTATGCTTAGGGTTGAGAAATCCAGGACTACCCCTTACCACCCACAGGGAGACCCTCAGCCAGAGAGATTCAACAGGACCCTGTTGGATATGCTTGGGACGCTGGAGATTGGGCAGAAAAGCAGGTGGAGTCGTCATATTGGACAATTGGTTCACTGTTACAATTGTACTCACAATGGTGCTACAGGGTATTCGCCCTATTATCTGATGTTCGGGCGGGAAGCGAGGTTGCCCATTGACGTGTGTTTTGGAGGTGGAGTGGTTGAATTTCCCGGGAAGTCCCATCTAAAGTACGTGTCCGACATGAAGAGGGAGTTACAGCGGGCGTACGAGTTGGCCGAGGCGGCGGCTACCAAACAAAATCAGAAGAATAAGATGCGGTATGATCGAAAGGTGAAGTTTGTACAATTATTACCGGGCGACCGGGTCCTTTTACGGAATTTGGGACTCGCTGGTAAGCACAAGTTGGCAGATCAATGGGCGGCCAGCCCCTATGTAATAGAGAGCCAGATGCCGAACCTGCCCGTTTACCGGGTGAAACCTGAGGATGGAAAAGGGCCTATCAAGGTACTCCATAGGAATCACCTGCTGTCACTGGGTCAAGCGGTGCAGGTGGATAAGGAGCCCGAGTGGGAGGTTACGCCCAGTACAAGGACTCTGCGAGGGAGTGGAGAACGGGAAGAGCCCGCTGCTGAAGAGCGGGGACGGGTCCCTCACTCGAGAATGGCTACCGATTCAGAGGAGGACGACTCAGATGAGTGGGTCCTGTTCCCATTCGCTGGTGCTCCAGTACCAGGAGAGGAGGCTCCTGGCCCTTCCCATACTGAATTGGGTGAGAGGAGGGAAGGTCTTGAGGGTCAGATGGAGAGGCAGCCTACATTGGTGGGAGAGAGGGTGGAAACCGAGCGTGAGCCGGAGAGATCTCAGATGAGGGAGGACCCCTGTGAGGAAGGGGGTGCGGGTCTGTCAGGTAGACCTGGGGTGTCCGAGACAGTGGGTTCGCAGGTGACGAGGGAGCCCAGTGGGGCAGAAGGGATATGGAGATCTCAAAGGATTAGGCGCCCCCCGGAGCGGTTGACATATGTGGTACCGGGAGAACCGAGTGTGATTTCTACTGCTCTGGGTAGTTATGTCACTGCTTTCTGCACCTGGGTTGGGTTTTGTGTGTTGCAAGAAGCTTTGGGGAACTCCAGTAATGCCATGAGGGCATGACATTTGCTGGTGGGGAGAGAATGTACAATGTCCTGGGTATGTTACTCAAAATGGCCTCTTTGGTTTGTTACAAGTAGGAATGTTTCTTTGTCGGGTAAGTGTTTCTCTCGCCGTTATTTCACTTTAGAATGGCTGATATGGTAATTGTATTCATTTGTTAATCAATGGGGAATGTCATTGTGTCTTGTGATGCTGGGAACTTGAGGGAGGGGTCGAGGAAGGTGGACGTGCGCTGCACCGCTCGGAAGACCCCCGGGCGTGGTCCTAGGGGCGAAGACGTGGAGGTCGGAGGCAAGTGACGATGGGTCGATTGGTTCGTTGATTGAGCTCCAACGAGTGCACTGAACAGACTGAACTTTGATAAGTTGGCGCCTTTTGTTTTTTTCCTTGTATATATATATATATATATATATATATATATATTGTATTGCCTACTACTCTTTTAATTTTAGTAAACTCTTTAAAGTGTATGTCATAACGGTATTTGTTGTGGGTTCGATACTGTTGGCGGGCGCGAGGCATTAACTCGATTCTCACAGCACCTGCGTGTACGGGAGGTGGGTTGGTGAGTGGCTGGATCTCCTTTTTCCCCTAGACATATACCAGCCTGTTGGGTAAGGGTTACATTTGGATTATGTTTGTGGAGAATAGTTTGGATTGGACATGTGGAGGGAAGTGTGGATTGGGAATGTGGAGGGAAGGTTGGTTTGGTATGTGGAGGGAAGGTTGGTTTGGTATGTGGAGGGAAGTTTTGATTTCGTATGTTGAGTGAAGATTATATTGGGTATGTGGACAGGAGCTTCGATTGGGCAAGTGGAGAATAGCTTGGATTGGGTATGTGGAGAGGAGTTTTGGGTATGTGGAGGGATGATTGGATTGGGAATGTGGTGGGGAGTTTGGATTGGGTATGTGGAGGGAAGATTGGATTGAGTATGTGGTTGTAAATTTGGATTCAGTGTGTGGAGAGAGATTGGATTGGGTATGTGGAGGGACATTTTGTTTGAGAATGTGCAGGGGAGTTTGGATTGGGTACGTAGAGGGTAGTTTGGATTGGGTACCTGGAGAGGAGTTTGGATTGGGTATGTGGAGAGGAGTTTGGATTGGGTACGTGGAGAGGAGTTTGGATTGGGTACGTGAAGGGAAGTTTGGATTGGGTACGTGAAGGGAAGTTTGGATTGGGTACGTGAAGGGAAGTTTGGATTGGGTACGTGAAGGGAAGTTTGGATTGGGTACGTGAAGGGAAGTTTGGATTGGGTACGTGAAGGGAAGTTTGGATTGGGTACGTGAAGGGAAGTTTGGATTGGGTACGTGAAGGGAAGTTTGGATTGGGTACGTGAAGGGAAGTTTGGATTGGGTACGTGAAGGGAAGTTTGGATTGGGTACGTGAAGGGAAGTTTGGATTGGGTACGTGAAGGGAAGTTTGGATTGGGTACGTGAAGGGAAGTTTGGATTGGGTACGTGAAGGGAAGTTTGGATTGGGTACGTGGAGAGGAGTTGGGATTGGGTATGTGGAGGGAAGTTTGAATTAGGTATGTGGAAGGAGGTTTGGATTGGGTAAGTGGAGAGGAGTTTGGATTGGCATGTGGAGATAAGTTTGGATTGGGTATGTGGAAAGGTGTTTGGATTGTGTATGTGGAGAGGAGTTTGGATTGAGTGTTTCGAGCGAAGTTTTGAATGGTATATGGTGAGGTGTTTGGATTGGGTATGTGGAGGGAAATTTGAATTGGTATCTGGAGGGAGGTTTCGATTGGCATGTGGAGGGAAGTTTGGATTGGGATGTGGAAGCAATTTCGATTGGGTTCATGAAGGGAAGTTTTAACGTTATGTGGAGAGAGTTTGGATTGGGTATGTGGCGGGATGTTTGGATTGGGTATGTGGAGAGGAGTTTGGATTGGGTATGTGGTGGGAAGTTTGAATTGTGTATGTGGAAGGAGGTTTGGATTTGGTTTGTGGAGGGAAGTATGGATTGGAATGTGGAGGGAAGGTTGGATTGGGATGTGGAAGCAATTGTGATTGGGTACATCAAGGGAAGTTTTAACTGGTTATGTGGAGAGAGTTTGGATTGGGTATGTGGCGGGATGTTTGGATTGGGTATGTGGAGAGGAGTTTGGATTGGGTATGTGAAGGGAAGTTTAGATTGGGTGTGTGCAGAGGAGTTTGGATTGGGTATGTGAAGGGAAGGTTAGATTGGGTATGTGGAGAGGAGTCTGGATTGGGTATGTGGAGAGGGGATTGGACTGGGTATGTGAAGGGAAGTTTAGATTGGGAATGTGGACAGCAGCTTGGATTGGGTATGAGGAGAGGTGTTTGGATTGGGTATGAGGAGAGTAGCTTGGATTGGATATGTGGACAGTAGCTTGGATTGGGTATGAGGAGAGTAGCTTGGATTGGATATGAGGAGAGTAGCTTGGATTGGATATGAGGAGAGTAGCTTGGATTGGGTATGAGGAGAGGAGATTGGATTGGGTATGTGGAGAGTAGATTGGATTGGATATGTGGAGAGTAGATTGGATTGGGTATGTGGAGAGTAGATTGGATTGGGTATGTGGACATGAGTTTGGATTGGGCAGGTGGAGAGGAGTTTGGATTGGGTATGTGGAGAGGAGTTTGGATTGGGTATGTGGAGAGGAGTTTGGATTGGCATGTGGAGATGAGTTTGGATTGGATATGTGGAGAGGTGTTCGGATTGTGTATGTGGAGAGGAGTTTGGATTGAGTGTTTCGAGCGAAGTTTTGAATGGTATATGGTGAGGTGCTTCGATTGGGTACGCGGAGAGGATTTTGGATTGGGTATGTGGACAGTAGTTTGGATTGGGTAGGATTACAGGAGTTTGGATTGGGTAGGTGGACAGGAGTTTGGATTGGGCATGTGGAGAGTAGTTTGGATTGGGCATGTGGAGAGGAGTTTGGATTGGGCATGTGGAGAGGAGTTTGGATTGGGCATGTGGAGAGGAGTTTGGATTGGGCATGTGGAGAGGAGTTTGGATTGGGCATGTGGAGAGGAGTTTGGATTGGGCATGTGGAGAGGAGTTTGGATTGGGCATGTGGAGAGGAGTTTGGATTGGGCATGTGGAGAGGAGTTTGGATTGGGCATGTGGAGAGGAGTTTGGATTGGGCATGTGGAGAGGAGTTTGGATTGGGCATGTGGAGAGGAGTTTGGATTGGGCATGTGGAGAGGAGTTTGGATTGGGCATGTGGAGAGGAGTTTGGATTGGGCATGTGGAGAGGAGTTTGGATTGGGCATGTGGAGAGGAGTTTGGATTGGGCATGTGGAGAGGAGTTTGGATTGGGCATGTGGAGAGGAGTTTGGATTGGGCATGTGGAGAGGAGTTTGGATTGGGCATGTGGAGAGGAGTTTGGATTGGGCATGTGGAGAGGAGTTTGGATTGGGCATGTGGAGAGGAGTTTGGATTGGGCATGTGGAGAGGAGTTTGGATTGGGCATGTGGAGAGGAGTTTGGATTGGGCATGTGGAGAGGAGTTTGGATTGGGCATGTGGAGAGGAGTTTGGATTGGGCATGTGGAGAGGAGTTTGGATTGGGCATGTGGAGAGGAGTTTGGATTGGGCATGTGGAGAGGAGTTTGGATTGGGCATGTGGAGAGGAGTTTGGATTGGGCATGTGGAGAGGAGTTTGGATTGGGCATGTGGAGAGGAGTTTGGATTGGGCATGTGGAGAGGAGTTTGGATTGGGCATGTGGAGAGGAGTTTGGATTGGGCATGTGGAGAGGAGTTTGGATTGGGCATGTGGAGAGGAGTTTGGATTGGGCATGTGGAGAGGAGTTTGGATTGGGCATGTGGAGAGGAGTTTGGATTGGGCATGTGGAGAGGAGTTTGGATTGGGCATGTGGAGAGGAGTTTGGATTGGGCATGTGGAGAGGAGTTTGGATTGGGCATGTGGAGAGGAGTTTGGATTGGGTATGTGGAGAGGAGTTTGGATTGGGTATGTGGAGAGGAGTTTGGATTGGGTATGTGGAGAGGAGTTTGGATTGGGTATGTGGAGAGGAGTTTGGATTGGGTATGTGGAGAGGAGTTTGGATTGGGTATGTGGAGAGGAGTTTGGATTGGGTATGTGGAGAGGAGTTTGGATTGGGTATGTGGAGAGGAGTTTGGAT
Source organism: Hypanus sabinus (assembly GCF_030144855.1). Lineage (NCBI taxonomy): Eukaryota > Metazoa > Chordata > Chondrichthyes > Myliobatiformes > Dasyatidae > Hypanus > Hypanus sabinus. Next base: position 2,385,964 of record NC_082728.1, read on the forward strand.
TGGGTATGTGGAGAGGAGTTTGGATTGGGTAGGTGGAGAGGAGTTTGGATTGGGTAGGTGGAGAGGAGTTTGGATTGGGTAGGTGGAGAGGAGTTTGGATTGGGTAGGTGGAGAGGAGTTTGGATTGGGTAGGTGGAGAGGAGTTTGGATTGGGTAGGTGGAGAGGAGTTTGGATTGGGTAGGTGGAGAGGAGTTTGGATTGGGTAGGTGGAGAGGAGTTTGGATTGGGTAGGTGGAGAGGAGTTTGGATTGGGTAGGTGGAGAGGAGTTTGGATTGGGTAGGTGGAGAGGAGTTTGGATTGGGTAGGTGGAGAGGAGTTTGGATTGGGTAGGTGGAGAGGAGTTTGGATTGGGTAGGTGGAGAGGAGTTTGGATTGGGTAGGTGGAGAGGAGTTTGGATTGGGTAGGTGGAGAGGAGTTTGGATTGGGTAGGTGGAGAGGAGTTTGGATTGGGTAGGTGGAGAGGAGTTTGGATTGGGTAGGTGGAGAGGAGTTTGGATTGGGTAGGTGGAGAGGAGTTTGGATTGGGTAGGTGGAGAGGAGTTTGGATTGGGTAGGTGGAGAGGAGTTTGGATTGGGTAGGTGGAGAGGAGTTTGGATTGGGTAGGTGGAGAGGAGTTTGGATTGGGTAGGTGGAGAGGAGTTTGGATTGGGTAGGTGGAGAGGAGTTTGGATTGGGTAGGTGGAGAGGAGTTTGGATTGGGTAGGTGGAGAGGAGTTTGGATTGGGTAGGTGGAGAGGAGTTTGGATTGGGTAGGTGGAGAGGAGTTTGGATTGGGTAGGTGGAGAGGAGTTTGGATTGGGTAGGTGGAGAGGAGTTTGGATTGGGTAGGTGGAGAGGAGTTTGGATTGGGTAGGTGGAGAGGAGTTTGGATTGGGTAGGTGGAGAGGAGTTTGGATTGGGTAGGTGGAGAGGAGTTTGGATTGGGTAGGTGGAGAGGAGTTTGGATTGGGTAGGTGGAGAGGAGTTTGGATTGGGTAGGTGGAGAGGAGTTTGGATTGGGTAGGTGGAGAGGAGTTTGGATTGGGTAGGTGGAGAGGAGTTTGGATTGGGTAGGTGGAGAGGAGTTTGGATTGGGTAGGTGGAGAGGAGTTTGGATTGGGTAGGTGGAGAGGAGTTTGGATTGGGTAGGTGGAGAGGAGTTTGGATTGGGTAGGTGGAGAGGAGTTTGGATTGGGTAGGTGGAGAGGAGTTTGGATTGGGTAGGTGGAGAGGAGTTTGGATTGGGTAGGTGGAGAGGAGTTTGGATTGGGTAGGTGGAGAGGAGTTTGGATTGGGTAGGTGGAGAGGAGTTTGGATTGGGTAGGTGGAGAGGAGTTTGGATTGGGTAGGTGGAGAGGAGTTTGGATTGGGTATGTGGAGAGGAGTTTGGATTGGGTATGTGGAGAGGAGTTTGGATTGGGTATGTGGAGAGGAGTTTGGATTGGGTATGTGGAGAGGAGTTTGGATTGGGTATGTGGAGAGGAGTTTGGATTGGGTATGTGGAGAGGAGTTTGGATTGGGTATGTGGAGAGGAGTTTGGATTGGGTATGTGGAGAGGAGTTTGGATTGGGTATGTGGAGAGGAGTTTGGATTGGGTATGTGGAGAGGAGTTTGGATTGGGTATGTGGAGAGGAGTTTGGATTGGGTATGTGGAGAGGAGTTTGGATTGGGTATGTGGAGAGGAGTTTGGATTGGGTATGTGGAGAGGAGTTTGGATTGGGTATGTGGAGAGGAGTTTGGATTGGGTATGTGGAGAGGAGTTTGGATTGGGTATGTGGAGAGGAGTTTGGATTGGGTATGTGGAGAGGAGTTTGGATTGGGTATGTGGAGAGGAGTTTGGATTGGGTATGTGGAGAGGAGTTTGGATTGGGTATGTGGAGAGGAGTTTGGATTGGGTATGTGGAGAGGAGTTTGGATTGGGTATGTGGAGAGGAGTTTGGATTGGGTATGTGGAGAGGAGTTTGGATTGGGTATGTGGAGAGGAGTTTGGATTGGGTATGTGGAGAGGAGTTTGGATTGGGTATGTGGAGAGGAGTTTGGATTGGGTATGTGGAGAGGAGTTTGGATTGGGTATGTGGAGAGGAGTTTGGATTGGGTATGTGGAGAGGAGTTTGGATTGGGTATGTGGAGAGGAGTTTGGATTGGGTATGTGGAGAGGAGTTTGGATTGGGTATGTGGAGAGGAGTTTGGATTGGGTATGTGGAGAGGAGTTTGGATTGGGTATGTGGAGAGGAGTTTGGATTGGGTATGTGGAGAGGAGTTTGGATTGGGTATGTGGAGAGGAGTTTGGATTGGGTATGTGGAGAGGAGTTTGGATTGGGTATGTGGAGAGGAGTTTGGATTGGGTATGTGGAGAGGAGTTTGGATTGGGTATGTGGAGAGGAGTTTGGATTGGGTATGTGGAGAGGAGTTTGGATTGGGTATGTGGAGAGGAGTTTGGATTGGGTATGTGGAGAGGAGTTTGGATTGGGTATGTGGAGAGGAGTTTGGATTGGGTATGTGGAGAGGAGTTTGGATTGGGTATGTGGAGAGGAGTTTGGATTGGGTATGTGGAGAGGAGTTTGGATTGGGTATGTGGAGAGGAGTTTGGATTGGGTATGTGGAGAGGAGTTTGGATTGGGTATGTGGAGAGGAGTTTGGATTGGGTATGTGGAGAGGAGTTTGGATTGGGTATGTGGAGAGGAGTTTGGATTGGGTATGTGGAGAGGAGTTTGGATTGGGTATGTGGAGAGGAGTTTGGATTGGGTATGTGGAGAGGAGTTTGGATTGGGTATGTGGAGAGGAGTTTGGATTGGGTATGTGGAGAGGAGTTTGGATTGGGTATGTGGAGAGGAGTTTGGATTGGGTATGTGGAGAGGAGTTTGGATTGGGTATGTGGAGAGGAGTTTGGATTGGGTATGTGGAGAGGAGTTTGGATTGGGTATGTGGAGAGGAGTTTGGATTGGGTATGTGGAGAGGAGTTTGGATTGGGTATGTGGAGAGGAGTTTGGATTGGGTATGTGGAGAGGAGTTTGGATTGGGTATGTGGAGAGGAGTTTGGATTGGGTATGTGGAGAGGAGTTTGGATTGGGTATGTGGAGAGGAGTTTGGATTGGGTATGTGGAGAGGAGTTTGGATTGGGTATGTGGAGAGGAGTTTGGATTGGGTATGTGGAGAGGAGTTTGGATTGGGTATGTGGAGAGGAGTTTGGATTGGGTATGTGGAGAGGAGTTTGGATTGGGTATGTGGAGAGGAGTTTGGATTGGGTATGTGGAGAGGAGTTTGGATTGGGTATGTGGAGAGGAGTTTGGATTGGGTATGTGGAGAGGAGTTTGGATTGGGTATGTGGAGAGGAGTTTGGATTGGGTATGTGGAGAGGAGTTTGGATTGGGTATGTGGAGAGGAGTTTGGATTGGGTATGTGGAGAGGAGTTTGGATTGGGTATGTGGAGAGGAGTTTGGATTGGGTATGTGGAGAGGAGTTTGGATTGGGTATGTGGAGAGGAGTTTGGATTGGGTATGTGGAGAGGAGTTTGGATTGGGTATGTGGAGAGGAGTTTGGATTGGGTATGTGGAGAGGAGTTTGGATTGGGTATGTGGAGAGGAGTTTGGATTGGGTATGTGGAGAGGAGTTTGGATTGGGTATGTGGAGAGGAGTTTGGATTGGGTATGTGGAGAGGAGTTTGGATTGGGTATGTGGAGAGGAGTTTGGATTGGGTATGTGGAGAGGAGTTTGGATTGGGTATGTGGAGGGAACTTTGGATTGGGTATGTGAAAGGAATTTGGGACTGTGTATGTGGAGGGAAGTTTGGATTGAGTATGTGGTTGGAAGTTTGGATTCAGTGTGTTGAGAGACGTTGGATTGGGTATGTGGAAGGACATTTTGTTTGAGAATGTGCTGGGGAGTTTGGAAACTGTATGTGGAGTGTTGTTTGGATTGGTTATTTGGAGAGAAGTTTAGATTGTATATGGAGGGAAGGTTGCATTGGGTATGTCGTGGGATGTTTGGATTCAGAATGTGGAGAGAGTTTGGATTGGGTATTTGGAGGAAAGTTTGGATTGCGAATGTGGAGGCAAGTTTGTATTGGGTTTGTGGAGAGAATTTGGATTGGAAATGTGGTGGGAAGCTTGATTGGGTATCTGGAAGGAAGTTTGGATTCGGTATGTGGAGGGTATTTTGGATTGGGTATGTGGAGAGAGTTTCGATTGGGTATTTGGAGAGGAGATTGGATTTACTATGTGGAGGAAAGATTAGATGGCGTATGTGGAGAGGAGTTTGGATTGGGTATGTGGAGAGGAGTTTGGATTGGGTATGTGGAGAGGAGTTTGGATTGGGTAGGTGGAGAGGAGTTTGGATTGGGTATGTGGAGAGGAGTTTGGATTGGGTATGTGGAGAGGAGTTTGGATTGGGTATGTGGAGAGGAGTTTGGATTGGGTATGTGGAGAGGAGTTTGGATTGGGTATGTGGAGAGGAGTTTGGATTGGGTATGTGGAGAGGAGTTTGGATTGGGTATGTGGAGAGGAGTTTGGATTGGGTATGTGGAGAGGAGTTTGGATTGGGTATGTGGAGAGGAGTTTGGATTGGGTATGTGGAGAGGAGTTTGGATTGGGTATGTGGAGAGGAGTTTGGATTGGGTATGTGGAGAGGAGTTTGGATTGGGTATGTGGAGAGGAGTTTGGATTGGGTATGTGGAGAGGAGTTTGGATTGGGTATGTGGAGAGGAGTTTGGATTGGGTATGTGGAGAGGAGTTTGGATTGGGTATGTGGAGAGGAGTTTGGATTGGGTATGTGGAGAGGAGTTTGGATTGGGTATGTGGAGAGGAGTTTGGATTGGGTATGTGGAGAGGAGTTTGGATTGGGTATGTGGAGAGGAGTTTGGATTGGGTATGTGGAGAGGAGTTTGGATTGGGTATGTGGAGAGGAGTTTGGATTGGGTATGTGGAGAGGAGTTTGGATTGGGTATGTGGAGAGGAGTTTGGATTGGGTATGTGGAGAGGAGTTTGGATTGGGTATGTGGAGAGGAGTTTGGATTGGGTATGTGGAGAGGAGTTTGGATTGGGTATGTGGAGAGGAGTTTGGATTGGGTATGTGGAGAGGAGTTTGGATTGGGTATGTGGAGAGGAGTTTGGATTGGGTATGTGGAGAGGAGTTTGGATTGGGTATGTGGAGAGGAGTTTGGATTGGGTATGTGGAGAGGAGTTTGGATTGGGTATGTGGAGAGGAGTTTGGATTGGGTATGTGGAGAGGAGTTTGGATTGGGTATGTGGAGAGGAGTTTGGATTGGGTATGTGGAGAGGAGTTTGGATTGGGTATGTGGAGAGGAGTTTGGATTGGGTATGTGGAGAGGAGTTGGATTGGGTATGTGGAGAGGAGTTGGATTGGGTATGTGGAGAGGAGTTTGGATTGGGTATGTGGAGAGGAGTTTGGATTGGGTATGTGGAGAGGAGTTTGGATTGGGTATGTGGAGAGGAGTTTGGATTGGGTATGTGGAGAGGAGTTTGGATTGTGTATGTGGAGAGGAGTTTGGATTGTGTATGTGGAGAGGAGTTTGGATTGTGTATGTGGAGAGGAGTTTGGATTGTGTATGTGGAGAGGAATTTGGATTGTGTATGTGGAGAGGAGTTTGGATTGTGTATGTGGAGAGGAGTTTGGATTGTGTATGTGGAGAGGAGTTTGGATTGTGTATGTGGAGAGGAGTTTGGATTGGGTATGTGGAGAGGAGTTTGGATTGGGTATGTGGAGGGAACTTTGGATTGGGTATGTGGAGGGAACTTTGGATTGGGTATGTGAAAGGAATTTGGGACTGTGTATGTGGAGGGAAGTTTGGATTGAGTATGTGGTTGGAAGTTTGGATTCAGTGTGTTGAGAGACGTTGGATTGGGTATGTGGAAGGACATTTTGTTTGAGAATGTGCTGGGGAGTTTGGAAACTGTATGTGGAGTGTTGTTTGGATTGGTTATTTGGAGAGAAGTTTAGATTGTATATGGAGGGAAGGTTGCATTGGGTATGTCGTGGGATGTTTGGATTCAGAATGTGGAGAGAGTTTGGATTGGGTATTTGGAGGAAAGTTTGGATTGCGAATGTGGAGGCAAGTTTGTATTGGGTTTGTGGAGAGAATTTGGATTGGAAATGTGGTGGGAAGCTTGATTGGGTATCTGGAAGGAAGTTTGGATTCGGTATGTGGAGGGTATTTTGGATTGGGTATGTGGAGAGAGTTTCGATTGGGTATTTGGAGAGGAGATTGGATTTACTATGTGGAGGAAAGATTAGATGGCGTATGTGGAGAGGAGTTTGGATTGGGTATGTGGAGATATGTTTAGATTGGGTATGTTCAGGGAAGTTTGGATTGTGTATGAGGGGGGAGGATTGGGTTGGGTATGTGGAGAGGAGTTTGGATTGGGTATGTGGAGAGGAGTTTCGAATGGGTATGTGGAGAGAGTTTCGATTGGGTATTTGGAGAGGAGATTGGATTTACTATGTGGAGGAAAGATTAGATAGCGTATGTGGAGAGGAGTTTGGATTGGGTATGTGGAGAGGAGTTTGGATTGGGTATGTGGAGAGGAGTTTGGATTGGGTATGTGGAGAGGAGTTTGGATTGGGTATGTGGAGAGGAGTTTGGATTGGGTATGTGGAGAGGAGTTTGGATTGGGTATGTGGAGAGGAGTTTGGATTGGGTATGTGGAGAGGAGTTTGGATTGGGTATGTGGAGAGGAGTTTGGATTGGGTATGTGGAGAGGAGTTTGGATTGGGTATGTGGAGAGGAGTTTGGATTGGGTATGTGGAGAGGAGTTTGGATTGGGTATGTGGAGAGGAGTTTGGATTGGGTATGTGGAGAGGAGTTTGGATTGGGTATGTGGAGAGGAGTTTGGATTGGGTATGTGGAGAGGAGTTTGGATTGGGTATGTGGAGAGGAGTTTGGATTGGGTATGTGGAGAGGAGTTTGGATTGGGTATGTGGAGAGGAGTTTGGATTGGGTATGTGGAGAGGAGTTTGGATTGGGTATGTGGAGAGGAGTTTGGATTGGGTATGTGGAGAGGAGTTTGGATTGGGTATGTGGAGAGGAGTTTGGATTGGGTATGTGGAGAGGAGTTTGGATTGGGTATGTGGAGAGGAGTTTGGATTGGGTATGTGGAGAGGAGTTTGGATTGGGTATGTGGAGAGGAGTTTGGATTGGGTATGTGGAGAGGAGTTTGGATTGGGTATGTGGAGAGGAGTTTGGATTGGGCATGTGGAGAGGAGTTTGGATTGGGCATGTGGAGAGGAGTTTGGATTGGGTATGTGGAGAGGAGTTTGGATTGGGTATGTGGAGAGGAGTTTGGATTGGGTATGTGGAGAGGAGTTTGGATTGGGTATGTGGAGAGGAGTTTGGATTGGGTATGTGGAGAGGAGTTTGGATTGGGTATGTGGAGAGGAGTTTGGATTGGGTATGTGGAGAGGAGTTTGGATTGGGTAGGTGGAGAGGAGTTTGGATTGGGTAGGTGGAGAGGAGTTTGGATTGGGTAGGTGGAGAGGAGTTTGGATTGGGTAGGTGGAGAGGAGTTTGGATTGGGTAGGTGGAGAGGAGTTTGGATTGGGTAGGTGGGGAGAGGAGTTTGGATTGGGTAGGTGGAGAGGAGTTTGGATTGGGTAGGTGGAGAGGAGTTTGGATTGGGTAGGTGGAGAGGAGTTTGGATTGGGTAGGTGGAGAGGAGTTTGGATTGGGTAGGTGGAGAGGAGTTTGGATTGGGTAGGTGGAGAGGAGTTTGGATTGGGTAGGTGGAGAGGAGTTTGGATTGGGTAGGTGGAGAGGAGTTTGGATTGGGTAGGTGGAGAGGAGTTTGGATTGGGTAGGTGGAGAGGAGTTTGGATTGGGTAGGTGGAGAGGAGTTTGGATTGGGTAGGTGGAGAGGAGTTTGGATTGGGTAGGTGGAGAGGAGTTTGGATTGGGTAGGTGGAGAGGAGTTTGGATTGGGTAGGTGGAGAGGAGTTTGGATTGGGTAGGTGGAGAGGAGTTTGGATTGGGTAGGTGGAGAGGAGTTTGGATTGGGTAGGTGGAGAGGAGTTTGGATTGGGTAGGTGGAGAGGAGTTTGGATTGGGTAGGTGGAGAGGAGTTTGGATTGGGTAGGTGGAGAGGAGTTTGGATTGGGTAGGTGGAGAGGAGTTTGGATTGGGTAGGTGGAGAGGAGTTTGGATTGGGTATGTGGAGAGGAGTTTGGATTGGGTATGTGAAAGGAATTCGGGACTGGGTATGTGGAGGGAAGTTTGGATTGAGTATGTGGTTGGAAGTTTGGATTCAGTGTGTTGAGAGACATTGGATTGGGTATGTGGAAGGACATTTTGTTTGAGAATGTGCAGGGGAGTTTGGAAACTGTATGTGGAGAGTTGTTTGGATTGGTTATTTGGAGAGAAGTTTAGATTGTATATGGAGGGAAGGTTGCATTGGGTATGTCGTGGGATGTTTGGATTCAGAATGTGGAGAGAGTTTGGATTGGGTATTTGGAGGAAAGTTTGGATTGGGAATGTGGAGGCAAGTTTGTATTGGGTTTGTGGAGAGAGTTTGGATTGGAAATGTGGTGGGAAGCTTGATTGGGTATCTGGAAGGAAGTTTGGATTCGGTATGTGGAGGGTATTTTGGATTGGGTATGTGGAGAGAGTTTCGATTGGGTATTGGAGAGGAGATTGGATTTACTATGTGGAGGAAAGATTAGATGGCGTATGTGGAGAGGAGATTGGATTGGGTATGTGGAGATATGTTTAGATTGGGTATGTTCAGGGAAGTTTGGATTGTGTATGAGGGGGGAAGATTGGGTTGGGTATGTGGAGAGGAGTTTGGATTGGGTATGTGGAGGGTATTTTGGATTGGGTATGTGGAGAGGAGTTTGGATTGGGTATGTGGAGAGGAGTTTGGATTGGGTATGTGGAGAGGAGTTTGGATTGGGTATGTGGAGAGGAGTTTGGATTGGGTATGTGGAGAGGAGTTTGGATTGTGTATGTGGAGAGGAGTTTGGATTGGGTATGTGGAGGGAACTTTGGATTGGGTATGTGGAGGGAACTTTGGATTGGGTATGTGAAAGGAATTTGGGACTGTGTATGTGGAGGGAAGTTTGGATTGAGTATGTGGTTGGAAGTTTGGATTCAGTGTGTTGAGAGACGTTGGATTGGGTATGTGGAAGGACATTTTGTTTGAGAATGTGCTGGGGAGTTTGGAAACTGTATGTGGAGTGTTGTTTGGATTGGTTATTTGGTGAGAAGTTTAGATTGTATATGGAGGGAAGGTTGCATTGGGTATGTCGTGGGATGTTTGGATTCAGAATGTGGAGAGAGTTTGGATTGGGTATTTGGAGGAAAGTTTGGATTGCGAATGTGGAGGCAAGTTTGTATTGGGTTTGTGGAGAGAATTTGGATTGGAAATGTGGTGGGAAGCTTGATTGGGTATCTGGAAGGAAGTTTGGATTCGGTATGTGGAGGGTATTTTGGATTGGGTATGTGGAGAGAGTTTCGATTGGGTATTTGGAGAGGAGATTGGATTTACTATGTGGAAGAAAGATTAGATGGCGTATGTGGAGAGGAGTTTGGATTGGGTATGTGGAGATATGTTTAGATTGGGTATGTTCAGGGAAGTTTGGATTGTGTATGAGGGGGGAGGATTGGGTTGGGTATGTGGAGAGGAGTTTGGATTGGGTATGTGGAGAGGAGTTTCGAATGGGTATGTGGAGAGAGTTTCGATTGGGTATTTGGAGAGGAGATTGGATTTACTATGTGGAGGAAAGATTAGATAGCGTATGTGGAGAGGAGTTTGGATTGGGTATGTGGAGAGGAGTTTGGATTGGGTATGTGGAGAGGAGTTTGGATTGGGTATGTGGAGAGGAGTTTGGATTGGGTATGTGGAGAGGAGTTTGGATTGGGTATGTGGAGAGGAGTTTGGATTGGGTATGTGGAGAGGAGTTTGGATTGGGTATGTGGAGAGGAGTTTGGATTGGGTATGTGGAGAGGAGTTTGGATTGGGTATGTGGAGAGGAGTTTGGATTGGGTATGTGGAGAGGAGTTTGGATTGGGTATGTGGAGAGGAGTTTGGATTGGGTATGTGGAGAGGAGTTTGGATTGGGTATGTGGAGAGGAGTTTGGATTGGGTATGTGGAGAGCAGTTTGGATTGGGTATGTGGAGAGGAGTTTGGATTGGGTATGTGGAGAGGAGTTTGGATTGGGTATGTGGAGAGGAGTTTGGATTGGGTATGTGGAGAGGAGTTTGGATTGGGTATGTGGAGAGGAGTTTGGATTGGGTATGTGGAGAGGAGTTTGGATTGGGTATGTGGAGAGGAGTTTGGATTGGGTATGTGGAGAGGAGTTTGGATTGGGTATGTGGAGAGGAGTTTGGATTGGGTATGTGGAGAGGAGTTTGGATTGGGTATGTGGAGAGGAGTTTGGATTGGGTATGTGGAGAGGAGTTTGGATTGGGTATGTGGAGAGGAGTTTGGATTGGGCATGTGGAGAGGAGTTTGGATTGGGCATGTGGAGAGGAGTTTGGATTGGCATGTGGAGAGGAGTTTGGATTGGGCATGTGGAGAGGAGTTTGGATTGGGTATGTGGAGAGGAGTTTGGATTGGGTATGTGGAGAGGAGTTTGGATTGGGTATGTGGAGAGGAGTTTGGATTGGGTATGTGGAGAGGAGTTTGGATTGGGTATGTGGAGAGGAGTTTGGATTGGGTATGTGGAGAGGAGTTTGGATTGGGTATGTGGAGAGGAGTTTGGATTGGGTATGTGGAGAGGAGTTTGGATTGGGTATGTGGAGAGGAGTTTGGATTGGGTATGTGGAGAGGAGTTTGGATTGGGTATGTGGAGAGGAGTTTGGATTGGGTATGTGGAGAGGAGTTTGGATTGGGTATGTGGAGAGGAGTTTGGATTGGGTATGTGGAGAGGAGTTTGGATTGGGTATGTGGAGAGGAGTTTGGATTGGGTATGTGAGGAAGTGGAAGAGGGAGTTTGGATTGGGTATGTGGAGAGGAGTTTGGATTGGGTATGTGGAGAGGAGTTTGGATTGGGTATGTGGAGAGGAGTTTGGATTGGGTATGTGGAGAGGAGTTTGGATTGGGTATGTGGAGAGGAGTTTGGATTGGGTATGTGGAGAGGAGTTTGGATTGGGTATGTGGAGAGGAGTTTGGATTGGGTATGTGGAGAGGAGTTTGGATTGGGTAGGTGGAGAGGAGTTTGGATTGGGTATGTGGAGAGGAGTTTGGATTGGGTATGTGGAGAGGAGTTTGGATTGGGTAGGTGGAGAGGAGTTTGGATTGGGTAGGTGGAGAGGAGTTTGGATTGGGTAGGTGGAGAGGAGTTTGGATTGGGTAGGTGGAGAGGAGTTTGGATTGGGTAGGTGGAGAGGAGTTTGGATTGGGTAGGTGGAGAGGAGTTTGGATTGGGTAGGTGGAGAGGAGTTTGGATTGGGTAGGTGGAGAGGAGTTTGGATTGGGTAGGTGGAGAGGAGTTTGGATTGGGTAGGTGGAGAGGAGTTTGGATTGGGTAGGTGGAGAGGAGTTTGGATTGGGTAGGTGGAGAGGAGTTTGGATTGGGTAGGTGGAGAGTAGTTTGGATTGGGTAGGTGGAGAGGAGTTTGGATTGGGTAGGTGGAGAGGAGTTTGGATTGGGTAGGTGGAGAGGAGTTTGGATTGGGTAGGTGGAGAGGAGTTTGGATTGGGTAGGTGGAGAGGAGTTTGGATTGGGTAGGTGGAGAGGAGTTTGGATTGGGTAGGTGGAGAGGAGTTTGGATTGGGTAGGTGGAGAGGAGTTTGGATTGGGTAGGTGGAGAGGAGTTTGGATTGGGTAGGTGGAGAGGAGTTTGGATTGGATAGGTGGAGAGGAGTTTGGATTGGGTAGGTGGAGAGGAGTTTGGATTGGGTAGGTGGAGAGGAGTTTGGATTGGGTAGGTGGAGAGGAGTTTGGATTGGGTATGTGGAAGGACATTTTGTTTGAGATTGTGCAGGGGAGTTTGTATTGGGTATGTGGTGGGAACTTTGGATTGGGTATGTGAAAGGAATTCGGGACTGGGTATGTGGAGGGAAGTTTGGATTGAGTATGTGGTTGGAAGTTTGGATTCAGTGTGTTGAGAGACATTGGATTGGGTATGTGGAAGGACATTTTGTTTGAGAATGTGCAGGGGAGTTTGGAAACTGTATGTGGAGAGTTGTTTGGATTGGTTATTTGGAGAGAAGTTTAGATTGTATATGGAGGGAAGGTTGCATTGGGTATGTCGTGGGATGTTTGGATTCAGAATGTGGAGAGAGTTTGGATTGGGTATTTGGAGGAAAGTTTGGATTGGGAATGTGGAGGCAAGTTTGTATTGGGTTTGTGGAGAGAGTTTGGATTGGAAATGTGGTGGGAAGCTTGATTGGGTATCTGGAAGGAAGTTTGGATTCGGTATGTGGAGGGTATTTTGGATTGGGTATGTGGAGAGAGTTTCGATTGGGTATTTGGAGAGGAGATTGGATTTACTATGTGGAGGAAAGATTAGATGGCGTATGTGGAGAGGAGATTGGATTGGGTATGTGGAGATATGTTTAGATTGGGTATGTTCAGGGAAGTTTGGATTGTGTATGAGGGGGGAAGATTGGGTTGGGTATGTGGAGAGGAGTTTGGATTGGGTATGTGGAGGGTATTTTGGATTGGGTATGTGGAGAGGAGTTTGGATTGGGTATGTGGAGAGGAGTTTGGATTGGGTATGTGGAGAGGAGTTTGGATTGGGTATGTGGAGAGGAGTTTGGATTGGGTATGTGGAGAGGAGTTTGGATTGTGTATGTGGAGAGGAGTTTGGATTGGGTATGTGGAGGGAACTTTGGATTGGGTATGTGGAGGGAACTTTGGATTGGGTATGTGAAAGGAATTTGGGACTGTGTATGTGGAGGGAAGTTTGGATTGAGTATGTGGTTGGAAGTTTGGATTCAGTGTGTTGAGAGACGTTGGATTGGGTATGTGGAAGGACATTTTGTTT